>NW_007788214.1:0-2359 GCF_000696425.1 Galeopterus variegatus
AAAGACCTTCTAGTCAGATATATCTGCTGGAAATAAGTGATGCCGTCTCACGCTTTATCCCAATTGGTTACAGAAAAAACAGTAAATCTGAGAAGGGTTGGGGATTCCCAATTGTAAATCTCAATTGCTCTTTTTTCTCCAAAGTGTCTCACCCAGAAGAAAAGAACCAACACCCAGACAGGTAGGAAGATTGATCCCTTTGGGTGCTATCTCCAAAAGGGAAGAAACTACATTTCTTCTAAAAGACCCCATGTTCCCCCCTTAGTTATTAAATACTGGTTTCTAATGATCATCTGGGAATCCACAAAGCATGGTATTTCTGTTGTCACCACACTATCTCTGTGTCTAATCCTTCACAACCAACCTCGGATTGGTGAATTTCCCTAGTTAATATTTTTTCTGCTGCTATATCCATCTTTCTAAAAGATGTAACTTCCTTAATGCCTTTCCTGCCATAGTTAAACTCTGCACATCGACTCTAATAGCCCAGCATTATTTGAGGAGGAATGTCAGTCCCAGTCAAACGGGGCTCCTCTCTACCCACCACCTCCTGGCACTGCCGCCACCCCCCACATGCATGTTTTTCATTGTTGTTCCTGTTCCCCAGCTAGTCTCTAACCAGCATGAAGCACAACCCACAACCCCCTCCTCTATGTTCTCACTTCCTCTGGAACTCACATCTATACAAATGCTTCCTTTGTGTTGTAAATATAGGTTGATACTTAACTTTAACCATTTTGTTTTGTCTTGAAAATTAATGGCATCAGTTTGTGTTTTGATTGTTTTTTATAGATGTGTTTATTGCAGATCTTGTCACATAGTTGTACATTACTTTTGTATGTCTGACTTTACTATGGACTCTAGTTCCTTAAAAGTAGGATATAATTTGTATGTATCTTTGTATCCCCAGCATTAGGAGAATCCTTTGCAAGTAGGAAGCACTGGATGTACTCTCTGTGAGTTGAATAGCCCCAACTGAACTGCACACGTATGTTCATGTACATATGATGTGTCCTCAGGTAAAATTTACTGAATGATGAGTGGTAAACATCACAGCAGCAAAATATATGAGAGACAGGTATCAAGAATATTTTTTTCTGATTAAGGATTTAAACATGGAAATATGTGAAAGAGGGACAATCGCTTCCACTTAACTCACCTCACCAAATTACTGATTACTGGTACCACCCTGTGTGGCTCCCCCAACAACTTCTATGTAGAGCAAATAACTATTTTTTCCTAGAAAATGGGAGATAAACTGACTTGATCACTATCAAGGGATTAATTGGCCTCAAATCATGTCCTAAATGATACTCAACAGTCCTCATTTTATAATTCAATTATCAGTCACGAAAGATCTTGGTGCTGGCTGTTTGGGTCTTCTGGAATGCCTTATTTCTATTCTCCCCCTCTTCTCATATGTTCACAGTCTCATCAAACCGAATCCTGATATTTCATAGAATTACCTGCTTCAAACCCTCTTGAGATTCATTCGTCATTTCCTCATTCCCCTGTACCAAATGCTGGAGTCCATCCAGTGAGAAGAGGCTAGCTTCAGCCATGTACTTATTGGGGTCCTAGTCAGGAGCTTTCCTAGAATATCCTGTGGGAGTCAGTAACCTTGCCCCAGCATTGTCTCCTTATGTTCACATTCACTGTCCTTACTCAATGCTACTGCTGAGATATTACTCTGTTCTCTGACTGGACTTCGGTGACCCTGGCCCATAGCACACTCTTGGCTCATTCTCCATCTCTTACCATCCTTCCATGACTCACGTGTGCTGCTTTCCATGAACCATGCTCTTTGTCACAGAACACACTGACAGCTTTCCCCCCAGGTCCCACTCCTTCTCCCTAATATTTGCACTCAGAAATGTTTCTGCATTTCCCTTTTCTACACCTACCTTCTTTATCCTAATATCTAGCCTTAATATTCACAAAAATATCCCCAGTTCTATTGAAGTCTTTCATTTTTAAAATATATACATTTTTGGTTCAGTGAACCAAGAAGACATAGAAAATCGAGCAATGAGATTGAAGCAGTAATCAGCAGTCTCCCAACCAAGAAAAGCCCAGGATCAGATGGCTTTACTGCTGAATTCTACCAAATGTTTAAAGAGGAATTAATACAATGTTCTTCGAACTATTCCAAAAACTTGACACAGAGGCCATTTGCCCAAACTCATTCTATGAGACCAGCATCACCTTGATACCAAAACCAGGCAAAGATACAACAATAAAAGAAAACTGCAGGCCAATATCTTTGATGAACATAGACACAAAAATCCTCAACAAAAGATTAGCAATCAGAATACAGCAACACATCAAAAAAATTATACACCATGATCAAGTGGGATTC
>NW_007788215.1:0-2358 GCF_000696425.1 Galeopterus variegatus
AGTGGAAATAATTTAATTAGTGTTGGTGGTACTGTTTTGAAGCAAGAGATATACTTAAGTGGCCTAACCTGGAAATCTACCCCCTTTCCCTGAACCCACGTGACGTCTGAAAGTTCTGTATATTTTCAGTGACCTTAAGGAAGGGAGCTAGTCATATGTGTTTATGGGTCTTATGAAGTCAGTGCCTGCTGATCCTGTTTTTCTCTTTCAGTTCAAGTGCGATATCTGGAGCATCCTAGATCTCCCTCATTCTCACCATTCTAAGGCTGTCTGTGTTTCAGTCTCATTCTACCTGACCTTACAGCTAGGCCTATCTTCCAGCTCTGCTCATTGATATTAAATTTACAGATGAGCACTGTCTATGCTTGTAAAAAAAAAAATCTTTCCCTATTTTATTGTTATGATAATTTTTTAAGAGATATAAAGGTAGAAAAGATATTTCTTTTTCATTACTCTAAAAAATTCTTTTTAAATAGCTGGCACTCAGCAATTTAGTTTTTCAAATGCTCTTCTGAATTAAATTGCTGAAGCAATTCTAAATGATTCTAAAATTTTTATCTTGCTTTATCACATAAACATCTAGTTAGAAAGTGTTTACACTAAAGATTTGTATTTTGTGGCATTAGTTCTTCATGTTTCTTTTTTATATGTTCATTAAAATTGTTTATTCACTTCCAAATGAGTGGAAAAGTTGCAGTTGTTGGATATGTATAGGGCAGGTGCACCTGGTTAGAGCATGGACTGTACCTTTACATTAGCTGGATGTGCTTTGCACTCTGCTCTTGTAGATTTATTTTGTTTACAGTAGACTGATGTCAGTTTTGTAAATGTTTTTTCTTAGCACTTTAACTGTGAGTGTACAAACTGATTTTAAATGTAGTGGTTGTATATTTTGGTCATAAACTGGAAATTTATAATAAAATTAAATAATTTGTTCTCTTTTCTGTTATGAGTACCTGATTGAATATAATTTTCTACATCATCTTCCAGACTCTTTATTTAAAGTCTATTTAACATATTATACTGCTGTGTTTAAATTAGGTTTCATGTTTTATATTCTCACAATATTACTAAGTTTTCCATTCATAATAACATAGAAATCACAGTAATCTGGGACACAGAAATATATGAACACATACCCTCCTATGTCATTTCTCTTTCTCTCAGACTTATTTTGTTGTTATAGATAAGACCCATCTCTGTTCACTGTTATGTCCTCAATGCATACTACTAGTCACATAAGAGAGGCTCAATGAATATCTGATGAAAAAACGAGTACTTTAAAGTATCTGATAAGAAATCCTACCCATTTAAGCAAATAAGTTATCAGGTGATTTTTTCCTTTTTTTATGCACAGGAAAGTAGACCAGGATTTCAACTGTTAGTAGTAGTATATATCTTGTCTGCATCATACAGTCTTTAGTTGGAAGGGACCTCAGAAATCATAAGGTCCAACTTCCAACCTGGTATAGAAATCCTTCAAAATGCCATGCTGCATGAATGATTTTAGTAGCAGAAAGCTCACTCCTTTGTAAGGCCTCCCATTTTGAGACAGCTCTAAATGTTATAAGGGCCTTTCATGTACTGAGCACCTTCACTCATTGGTACTGTTCTACAGATACACAATAATTCTTCTTTCACAGGATTAGTAATTTCTAGACATTTGAAAAAATATCCTGTTTCCTCCAGATCTTTTCTGCAGGCAAAATATATCCTATTCTACAATTTTTCTTCTCCAATTCTTGTCCTCTTCTCTAGTTCTCCTATGACATCATATCAGATCCTCGTTGTTCCTCTCCAAAACACTCCAGTTGTGAACATACCTCATAAAATCTTCCACAGAACTGAACACATATCTCCAGATACTATAAAATCAGTGAAGAATCCATTGTACATTATATTATGTATACTATACTTCTTTTAATCCTAAATTTACCCAGAAAAACAGGAGCCTTTTTTTTTTCGACCATTTCCCGCCAGTCATTAAAGGGTTCAGCCATCCATATGATGAAGATAAATGTATATACATGTCCATCAGTTGTTCAAACTCTAATGTTTGTCAACTGACATCAAATATTTCCCTGAGGACTGATGGATACTATGTGCCAGACAGTGGGCCAAATAAAGTCTTTAATCTCCTGACAATTTATTTCCAAGGTGAACCAAATATTTAATTAAGATGGGAAAATATCCTAAATTATCGTATTATGGTTGCTAAATTTAAGGTGTTCACATCAGAAGGGAAGGGAGTTTTTTTTTTTAGCGTTTTCTTTTATGTTGATTATTAGCTAACTTGATAGGCAAATGCTGATCATTAGGTTGAATACTAGTCATGATGTGTGTGCTAGAGCACATAGA
>NW_007788216.1:0-2358 GCF_000696425.1 Galeopterus variegatus
AGCAAACAAAGGGCTAATCCTTTGCACAGTAGGGGTCTTAAGCATCTTGGGTCTTATCCAGCATCAGTTTGTTAAATGTGGAATGATTTGACTATTACCCCTGGGAGTTTTTGTAACCAACAGAGTGGGTCAAACAGTAAACCCATCGAGATATCGTTTCTTTCCAGTTCTTTCTTAGCTTTGAAGGGCCAGCTCCTTGGCCAGGGAAGGCTTTAGAGTGAGATAAATAGAAAAATTACTTTGGTTCATTTGTTTCCTGGGAAATAATCGTCCTGAAGGCTATCAGTCAACCAGCCCTTTCCTGCTATAAAGTGAGGGTTTCTTGAGAACCTTAAAAACCTCTCCCACCCTTCAGGAAATTGATCCAGAATGACCTGCAGAACAGTGTGCAGTCTCTGGCATGGATGTTACAATATCAAGAAAGGAAAGCCAAGCCTACCAATCGGTAACTGTGTAACCGCATGTGGTACAGCCATACCATGGGATGCTACTCTGCAGTGAAAGAGAATGGGCCAGGAGACATGCTGTAAGATAGACGGACCTCAAAAACATTATGCTAAGTTAAAGAAGCCAGACAATAAGTTAAAGACCTCATATTGAATGATTCTGTTGATAGAAAATATCTGGAATAGGCAAATCTATGGAGACAGAAAAGCAGATTAGTGGTTGCCTGGGGCTGGGAGCAGGAACAGTATCGACTGCCCTCCAGCACAAGGGCTCTTTTTGGGATGATGGAAATGTTCTAAAACTGGATTGTGGTGCTCTTCATACAACTATAAATGTGCTAAAAGGCATTGACGTGTATACTTAGGACAGGTGGATTTTATGGTTTGTAAATTATAGCTTATAAAGCTGTTAGATGAAAAGAGAGAGAGAGGCCATCAGGCAGCAGGGCATAGGTGGCATGGGGTGGCAAGGACAGAAAACCCGAGCAATAGTGGGACTGACAGTGTGGAGAAAGTGGAAAGATACAGGAACAATGAGAAACAGGATGTCAACAGAGGAAGGAAGGACACAGAGGAAGAAACGTGCGGGAAAAGAATGTTTGTGCACACGGATTTGCAGCGAGCAGCGAAGCTCTAGCAGCTAGTGAGCCACAGCAGAAGCCCCTGCTATGCCCCTGAGCAGGCGACCTCTGGTCACCATGTAGGAGGGAGAGACGCCGGCTTGGTTATTTCTGGGCAGAGAACAATTACGGCCACTTGTGCAGGGAAGCCTTGAAATCAAAAGTAAACTTTTATCTAAACAGCATGGATGTGATTGATTATTCTTAACTGAACCGCTCCATAGATCTGTCTGTACCTTCACCCACCTTGTGAAATCTGACCATTCGCAAATAATCCTTTTTTTCCCCCCTTTTTGTCTTTTTTACTGACCGGTAACAGGATCGCAACCCTTGGTGTTGTGCCCGTACTGGGGACCGGCAACGGGATCGCAACCCTCGGTGTTGTGCCCGCACCACGCTCAGCCAGTGAGCGGGAACCGGTATCCACATGGGATCCGAACCCTCAGCAGGAGCGCCGCTGCACTCTCAAGCGGCGCACTCTCCAGTGCGCCACCAGGCTGGCCCGCAAATAATCCTTTTTGTCTGAAAGTTACAACTAGAGCATTCGAATCTGGTTTGATTTTAAAGTAGAAATGCCTGAATCTGTTGTAGCCACGGTCAACCCCCAGGCGTCCTTCAGGCCACATTACCCAGGAGGGGGTCTGCATGCCCGCTTCAGAAAGGGTAGGCCAGCAAGGAGGGCTGGTGGTTGATGGGGTGTGGAAACAGTGTACAGTGGGGAACCCCGAGTCCTGTGTGGGGCGCTCGGGCCCACTGGAAGCGTGTGCAGGAGGGGACAGACAGCACAGGAAGCCACCCACTCTCAGCGCTCGGCATACTCTGAGTGGCATCTGTCATCGTGACCTTGATGAGCACACTGTTTTCATTTCATACACAGCTACTGTGCATTGGGCCTGCTTTAGGCCCATGGCAGATTCTGACAGAAATCAGACAGGTATGCTGTGTTCAGGTTGCTTCCTTTCCGGGGGAGAGAAAAAGCATGTCCCCATCGGTATAGAATAGAGTAGCAGGAAGTAGGCGCCACAGGGAGGTGTGAATGAAGTGCTGTGATGGCTCAGAGGAGGGACGACGCCAGCCTGGGGAGATGGGAGGGCTTCACGGAGGAGATAGTATTTGAGTGGGTTTTGGAGGCAGGAAAGGACTGCAGGACTGGGCGTGGGGTGGAGCACAGTGAGGACGAGCTGGTGTGAGGGACACATCAGCAGGGATGGGGCATGGAAGGTGGGGACATTCGGAGGCCAGGCTGAAGAGTTTCTACAGTCATTTCATTGAAAACAGGGAGCCATCGCAGG
>NW_007788217.1:0-2358 GCF_000696425.1 Galeopterus variegatus
AGTCAGGTAACAGCGAATTTGAATCCTCCACCAGCAGAACTTCTAGAAAGACTCATTAGAGAGCTCTTCATTTTTTTACTAAACTGACCTTGAGCAACCTCATGTTCATTGCAGGCCTGGTTCAGCCGCCTGGAGTCACACAGGACAAGTCGGCCACCTCCCTCCCTTGGCAGCAGCCACTCCCCCCCCTTTAACCTTGGCCAGCACTTCCTCTGCAGCATTCTTAGCCCCTTGCTGGATGCCCTCCCCACACACACACACACACCCCCAGGCAGGGCGCAGGGCGCCACCGCAGGTTTTTGCTTGTAGGTTTGTCGATTTGTTTATTTGCTTGGTCCAGGAAGGGGGGGAAAGTCCAAAAGAAGCTCACTTGTACAGGGAAATATAAAGTAAAAGTAAGAGTGAAAGGAGGAAAAGAGACGTGGGTGGGGACAGAAAATGAAGCCAGGACTGAGGGGAAAATGCAGACGTTAAAAGTCCAAAAGAAGCTCACTTGTACAGGGAAATATAAAGTAAAAGTAAGAGTGAAAGGGGGAAAAGAGACGTGGGTGGGGACAGAAAATGAAGCCAGGACTGAGGGGAAAATGCAGACGTTAAGAAATGTCCTGAATGTCCTGAACGCTTACAGCAGTGACCATGCACCAGACTCCCAGACTCCCAGTCTGAAAGGGAGCCAGTTACACGAGTCACGTGCCCCTAGCTCAAAATAACCCCACTCAGGGGAGTTACAAGGCTTCCTGGTGCTGGGAGCGGGAGGACTTTCTCCAGAGGTCCGTGGAGAGAAGACGCTGCAGGCTCTGACCCTGGGACAAAGCCTTGAGTTTCCAGATGCTTCCCTTGCTGACCGAATACAACGCCTCAAACTGCAATTCAGTAAAAAAACCACTTTTCCTAGACATGCCAGGGGAGGGGTGAATATTAGTTTCAGTCTAGACATCCAGATTATGCATTGCTGGTTTAACCTAACAAAATTTCTGGAACATCTGAGAGGGGGCCTCAACAGTGTGGCCTCTGAGTCGTTCTCCCTATTGTTTCTCAAGACTGAGGTCTTGATAGTAGTAGCAGTGGCGAGCAGGACACTATTCTCTATGGCAAATGCTAGAATACAGCTGTCCTCTACACCAGCTGGAGACAGAACTGGAGCGTCATAACATGCACCCGTCTGTTAACATGTTTTATTAAACAGACGATCCTGATAGGGAAACCCATGACCCATGTGTAGAGTGACCCTACATCTTGGTTTGCCCAGGACAATTCCCATTTACACCTCTCTGCCAACATACTTACAGACAGGGAGGAAGAGGGGCCAGTGGAATAGAAGCTCCCGTGTACTGACCTAGCCCACCTACGTGGGCAGCACTGTGCTATGCACTGGTCCTGTGTCATTAAATTCCCATAAGGGTCCTGCAAGGGAGGCACCACTGTGATCCCCATTTGACAGATGAAGAGACTGAGGGTCAGAGAGGCTATGGCTACTATTTAAGAAGGTGGCCATGTTCAGGCACCTGTGTCAGGAACTTTCTAGGATTTAGATACTGGCTGGTTTTGCACAGAGACGGCTATACTCCTTACCTCTATTTATGCCAATTAAAATTTCACTTTACATATAATAGCCATTTTGTTTTTAAGGCTGCAGCATGACTTTAATCCATCAAGAATATCCTTCAGAACCATTTGGACTGTCAGGCCCCATAGAGCCTAGCATGTGACTGCGGTACAAGGTCTCATGGGGAGTCAGTGAACCTTGATTCTTAGCACAGCTGTACCAGCTGTCCCAACCACTGGTCCTTGGTTTCCACATTTACCAAAGGGAGATGACAATCAGTCTCAGGACTGCCAAGGGAATCAGGGAGCAGGAAGGAATTCTGCAGACGTATACCATCTACAGGGTGAGGGAGGGGAGTTATGCCTGAGGCCCTCTTGTCTACCCCAAAGGGCAGATCTGTACTCTCTGGGTTCCCAGAGGAGAAGCCACTCAGGCTGGGGGTGAGAGTCTCCACAGAGAACACAGAAGTGCCAGGCCAGCCAGCAGGTTTCGAGTGCTGTCCCCGATACCACAGAGGCCAGAGCCCGAGCTCACAGGGAACAGTGTTCTAGAGGTGGCTTGAGCAGCCCCAAGCAGCCACCAACTCGAAGCTGTTTTCTGCTGTTATTCTGTTTTAAAATAAATCAGTGATCACTGATGCAGAGAAAACCTCCTCTCCATGAACTGGTCCCAGCTTTCCTGGTCCCTCAGGAAAGGATCTAAAGGAATTTTTCACCCATGGCTAGCAAAGAACAAATCATGGCAGGCGACAGGGTGCCCGCCCCTCTCCCGGGCAGGAGTCCTCCTCTCCCCCTCCGTAGCACTCACATCCC
>NW_007788218.1:0-2358 GCF_000696425.1 Galeopterus variegatus
GTGCTGGGACCAACTCCCTGGGTTTCCATGGGTACCTCTCAAGAGGCAGCAGCAGAGTGAGAGATGTGAAATAGTGAGAGACCAGAAGTTCCCATCAGGCCATTCAGGCCCTTTTTCTCCACAGACATTAATTCCTCAGAAAAGGACTTTGGGCACAGAAAATACCTGTTGCTGCTAGACAACCTCCTTATGTGACATTTACTTGGAACTCAGAGAATCATAAAATTTGTTCTAGAACTGACCTGCTCCTTAATGGCCCATCCAACCCCCTCTCTGTGCACTTGGGAAACAGGAGACCCACAGGGATTTGGGACTTGCCCGAGATCCCAGAGCCCATCAGGGAAGGACCTGGACTGCATTTTCCCTTTTTCAAGCCCACTCTCATGCAGGAAGGGACCAGGAAGAAAGCACTCTGCAGGTAGTAACATGCTAAGTTTGTAAGGGAGTGTAGCAGGATTCACCTAGGAGCTTTGCAGACTTTAGCTCCCTCCCTTTCCAGTGAGAACATGCAGGATGTGCTAGTCCTTCATTCAAAAGAGTGGTCGGTACCTGCTCCTACTTAGCTTGTCAATCAGATGGAACACCTTTGTTTCCCAATTAATGACTCATTAGCCTGATCTGTCTCACAAACATACTTTCTGCAGGTGAAGGTAGAGGGTTAGAGCTGGATGGGGCAGGGGGACACACCACTCTTTTATGCCCTCGTTTTACAGGAGTGGGCATAGGAGCTGAAGACCAGAGAGGGGCAGGAAATGGGTCCTAGAGTCACACAGCAGGTCAGACTTCCAAGTCCCCCCAGGGCTTTCCCCAGCCTGACCCTGTGGCTCTTACACGCAGAATTGTAAACATTGGCCAGGACCTTAGGAGTCAGTTCTGGGCCACTCTTCTTTTCCAGGTGCCTGTAAACATTTTGGAACATGCTGGCTGCTTTAATATAAAAATGAAGGGTGGCTGGGTATTTTAGGAGCAAATGAGAAGCCTTAGCTAAAGCTAAATTTGCAGAGCTTGGATTCCCTCTGCTTGTTTGCTGAAGGGGCTACCCCCCTTCCTGAGATAAATTGCCCAACAACTGTGAAACCATACACCTTCTTTTGCAGAAACTATAACCCAGTGGCTTTCTCTGAAAATATAATTTTTCCAGGTATTCTGCATAGAGTAAGCAGGACATTGCAAAAAAAGAGTAGGCAAGCAGGCAGGAGTTAGCTAAGGAACACCTGGCTGTAGCAGCCCCATCCTGAGCATTGTCAGCACCTGTCTGATGGCAGAGTTGGCTTCTCTCAGGTCCCCACTAGCTTGAAGGCTGGGCTAAGTCCTGAGGCCCCAGGGCCAGCATTATACATGTGGGACCTGTGCAGTAGCACAGGGCCTGGTGCTTAGAAGGGCCCCAAATGCTTGGCTTAATGCTCTGCTGCTGCTGTCTTAAAATTCTTAAAGAGGCTAACATTTTCACTGTACTCTGAATTATGTGGCCGGCGGGTTCTCTAAGCACCCAGCACTGTTGTCACTGCACTATGGTGGTCAAAAGCGGTAGTGCAGCCTCCTGCCATGCGCTTGCTGTTACCAGGAGCTCATTCCTGCCCCAGCCTGAAACTGTTAGGCCCTTTTCAAGTTTACAGCCCTACAGCAAGGAGAGAAGCAAGAAAACCTCCAAGGATTCTGCTTTGGCACAATATCCACATCTGCCCCTGTGGTGTTATTGCAACTCGGGTGTACCACACTATGGGTGTTCCCCTTATGGGTGTACCATGCTATAGGGTACCCCAATCGAGGTGTACCCTGATGTGAGTGTACAACTCCCCAGCCTGAGCTCCAAGGAGCCAACTCGGGTGTACCACACTATGGGTGTTCCCCTTATGGGTGTACCATGCTATAGTGTACCCCAATCGAGGTGTACCCTGATGTGAGTGTACAACTCCCCAGCCTGAGCTCCAAGGAGAAGGCTAACAAAGGCCTTGCTTTATATTCAATTTGCTTCTGAATCGGCCTTTGCAAGGTTTCTTCCAATATGAAGTGCCCACAAAGCAGAGAGGCCCTTGATTTGATCTGAATCTCTGGGTGTGCTCAGGAAGGCTTCTTTCATTGGGTAAATAGGAAGCAGCCTGGAGAAGGGATTCGCCTCGCTGCTGGAGCTCTCAGCTGGGGGCCCAGTTGGCAGCCAGAGGGCTTCCTGGAGGAAGGAAGAGCAGGCAGCAGACAGAAGCCAGGGGAAGGTGAAGCAAAACAAAAACACACTGCGAAGGAGGGGGAGACGCCTCCCTTCACAAGGCTTCTTGGCTCTTCCTGCGTTTCCTGGGGTTTTCCCAAAATTTCCAACCTGGCGCTTTCTGAAGCAATGCGAAACAAAACAAGGAGTCTCTA
>NW_007788219.1:0-1130 GCF_000696425.1 Galeopterus variegatus
AAAGCTGCAAGAGAGAAGCATCAAATCACCTATAAGGGAGCCCCAATCAGACTAATATCAGGCTTTTCATCACAAACTGTAAAAGCCAGAGAGGAATGGGATGATATATTCAAAATACAAAAAGACAGAGATTGCCAGCCAAGAATACTCTACCTCACAAGGCTATCCTTCTGAAATGAAGGGCAAATAGTATATTTCTCAGACAAACAAAACTGAGGGAGTTCACTACCACACGACCACCCTTACAAGAAATTATCCAGGGAATATTGGGTTTGGTACCTGAAAAACATCTACCAGTGCCATAAAAACCCAAGAAAAATCAAAACCCACTAGTAAAATAAAAATGGCAACAATTAAGAGAAAACATAAAAAATAGGTTACTACAACCCAAGGAACCAACGAATACAGAAAACAAACAGTAAATCAGAAAGAAAGGAGCAAAAGACACTTAAAACATCCAAACAAAAATCAATAAAACACTGATTAAATCAACACTTTTAAATGACAACTCTTAATGTAAAAGGATTAAATTCATCAATCAAAAGACACAGACTGGCTGACTGGATTGAAAAGGAGGACCCACTATATGCTGCCTTCAGAGACCCACCTCACCTGTAAAGACTTACATAGACTAAGAGTGAAAGGATGGAAAAAGATTTATCATGCAAACAGAAATGAAAAATGAGCTGGAGTAGCTATTCTTATACCTGATAAAATAGACTTTAAACTAAAAACCATCAAAGGAGATAATGAGGGCCACTACATAATGATAAAAAGATCGATCCATCAAGAAGACATGGCAATCATAAATATATATGCACCCAATGTCAGAGCAGCCACATTTATAGAGCAACTGCTCTTAGACCTAAAGAAGGAAACAGACACTAATACCATAATAACAGGGGACCTGAACACTCCATTATCAATATTGGACAGATCATCTAGGTAAAGAATCAGCAGAGAAACGCAAGATCTAAACAACACACTAGACCAATTGGACTTGGCAGATATCTACAGAACAATCCATCCAATAACCTCAGAATATTCATTCTTCTCCTCAGCACATGGATCATTCTACAGGATAGATCACATGTTAGGTCACAAATCAAGTCTCAACAAATTCAAAAAAA
>NW_007788219.1:2130-2358 GCF_000696425.1 Galeopterus variegatus
CTATATATCGAAAAGCCTAAAGCCTCTACAAAAAATCTCTTGGAGTTGATAAATGATTTCAGCACAGTAGCAGGATACAAAAACAACACACAAAAATCAGTAGCATTTCTATTCTCCAATAGTGAACTTGCAGAAAGAGAAATCAAGAAACCTTTTCCATTTACAATAGCCTCCAAAAAAATAAAATACCTAGGAATTGAGCTAACCAAGGATGTGAAAAATCTCTAT
>NW_007788220.1:0-2358 GCF_000696425.1 Galeopterus variegatus
TGGAGGCAATGCTCCACTCCTCTGTTGCCCTGTGTTCTTCAAGCCTTAGGGGCAGAGAGAATTTAGCTTACCTGTTCAGCTGCCCTTTGGCCCTCTGGAATCAAACCATGGAGACCCGCTGAACTCTTCTTCTGAATATGAATTTTCTCCTTTTCCTGATATTCCTGAGATAATCATAGATCAAGCCCTTCACACAGTTACTTTGTTTAGATCTTCACCCAGAGCCATCCAAGGCTGTTTCCCAGGACTTTCTCCAAAACAGTGTGAAAGCCCTCCAGTGGCTTTTTCTCTGAATCCCCCAGCCAGTCTGAATGTCAGACTAAAAAGAAAATGAATTTAATTTGGTATTGAGAGTAGGAGAAAACTGGAATGTACTAGGCTTCCAAATATCTAGAATCTTCTCCTCTATCCATATTGTATTACTTATAATTGGAGTTATGTAATATTTTAAAATTAGATATAGGAGGGCCGGCCCAGTGGCACACTGGATAGTGCGCCGCTTGGGAAGCGCGGCGGCGCTCCTGCCCGAGGGTTCGGATCCCACATAATACAGACCGGTTCCCGCTCTCTGGCTGAGTGCGGCGTGGGAGCAACGCCGAGGGTTGCAATCCCGTTGCCGGTCCCCGGTCCGGTACGGGGGCAACACTGAGGGTTGCGATCCGTTGCCGGACACGGAAAAAGTCAAAAGACAAAAAAAAAAAAAAAATTAGATATGGGAGACAGAGTAATTGGGAAATTTTTGTACCTTATGCTCAAGTTTGCTGTGAAACTAAAACTGCTCTAAAAAATAAAATCTATTTTTTTAAAATTAGAAATATAGAAGTAAATATATTTGGATGTGATTTAAAAGTTTAAAGTGTCCAAGGGACAGCCTATACTTAATGTCTTGAAGTACAGATTTGACATATATACCTGTTCTTTATGACACACACAAAACAACTTTTTGTAAAGAATTTCTTTGAACATTACTGAGGAAGACAGACCTCTAATCAATTACTAATGTGCAGTTATTAAACCAAAAAGGTAAAATTTTAAAAGAAGAAGCTTTCAGAATATGCAACTAACCATTTGTCTTCTTGATACATGTCAATGCAAATAAGTGCATTTAGACAAATGTATTATTGCAGGAAACAGAGCAGCATACCTCTAAGAAGAAATAAAAGGAATATAACTTGCTGTATTAAAATGGGTTTGTGTGTCTCCACATTAAGTTTCTATGCTCTGAAGATCTCAAAACACAGTCCTTGGGCATTTTTATGTGTATCAACCTCCATTGATTCCAGAAATGCTTTTATAGAGTTATAGCCTATGTTACCCATTTATTTCTCCAGACTCAGCATTTCTTATGTCTTGCTCTATTTCTTTATGATCTTTCTCTACCTAAGACTATTTTGTGAAACCAAGAAATTATTTTATCATGTTCATTTTTGCTGCTAAAAGAACACAGTGAATACTAGACAGAATGTAAACAAGCAGAAGAAAATTTTCTCTGGATTTTCAGAAATACAACTTGACAAATATTTTTATGTTGTAGCAAATCAAAATATTTTCCAATAAAGAGAGAAAATTCTAGGTAAACTTATCTAGTCATGGTAAAGAATGAATACAGATTACTACATCATCATAATTTGGATTTCAAATGCAGACTATAATGAATAGGGAGAGTATCAAATATATAATCCATGTTTTTAAAGTTTCCCATCCAAAGTCAGCCATACAGATTCATGACACATGACAAATATCTTCCAAAAGAAAGAATGGTCCTAGTGATTTCCGTTTCATAATGAATAGACCCAAAATAGAAAAACTGGGAACAATTAATTTTGAAAAAGACATTTTAACATGTCTTTTCAATGTCCATGATCTCCATTCCATTGAGAAGAAGGCAGAATCCCTTAAAGCCTTTCAAAAGTGTTCTTAAATAGAATAAGAAATCTTAGATTCTGGACTTCAAAGTCATACAAACGAGGTTACGAATCTCGACGCTGTTAATGACCCTGAAACTTTATCAGCTCCTCACCCTGTATTCTTCTGTCACTGGAGTGGTGCTCCTTAGGGTTCTGCCACAGACACTTTTCTTTACCCATAGTATAATCTTGTCTTATTTACCAATGACTCTCCCACATGCTTCTCAAGCCCAGGACTGTCTTCTGAGTTCCAGATCCACATATCCAATGCCAACTTAGTATCCTTACTTGGATGTCTCAAAGATGTCTCAAACTTATTGTCCAACATAACTCATAATCTTTCTTCTCAAATGAACATGTCCTGGAACATTATACTTCACACTGGATTGCTCCATGTTCCCTGTTTTTGATGCCAGAATTTTGAAACCATTGTCTGATTTCAAAGGTCTCA
>NW_007788221.1:0-2358 GCF_000696425.1 Galeopterus variegatus
CAGCCTGGAAGTGGCCCCTCCCCCAAGATCTGGGTCGCAGCTTCATGGACACTGTCTGAGACCTGAGGGGACCAGCATAGTCTGGAAGTGGCTCCTCCCCCAAGGTCCGGGTCCCAGCTTCATGGGGCATGTCCTGTGCTCCCCTCTGTCCTTCAACTCTTAGGATAGAAGCTGCAGTTGCTACTTCTGTATTACCTCAGTGTCCCTTTTTGCTTTTTCTTTCCTTTAATCCCTGTGTAAGTAATCAGCGAACTGATTATGTTAAAGAGGTTTTAGTTTTATAAAGTGGCATGGGTCACTTTGAACCCCATTTCCTAGAAGACAGGCTTAATGACCTGCAGTGGTAATTAAGGCAGCTAACCGTGAGGCAATTTTGAATGTGCCCAGCAAATGCATAGCAGGGGAATCTGCTTCAGTCCCACAGAACAGTATCTCATTCTCTGCCGTCATCAGGATACAACCCTTGACATGTGCCAGCATTTAGGGAGACCTAGATAAGAACCAAAGTCCACTGGCTTTAGTTATGTTTTTTAAAAATTACTTACACCATTTAGAAATACTCCTTCTGCGCTACAAGTAATGCACAAAGTTTCAGCGTCATGTGGTTTCACCAGCACATAACAAATTTCCCCATGAAGTTGTCTCCAAGGTGGGGCCCGGCATCCATTTGAAAATTCATAATCTGAAACCAATCACCAAGCAATTAAGAGGAGTTTCTTAACCTAGAGTTTTGCAAAATGTGTTGGTTTCAACAAAATCAATATTGTTGAGATGTTACATTTTCATTTTCTTAAATATTTCATTGTAATGTAGGCATGGAAAGCATTCTGAAAATATAATTATGAAAATGTCAATAATACTAAATGAATCAGAAGATAAAAACCTGAGGTATATTCGATAGATTCCAAGACTGTTTGTTCTCCTTTTCCTGAGAAACGTTTGAGCATCTCTATATCCTTCTTAAAAGCCACTGGATTTAAGTTTATTTCTCTGCAAACAATGATTCAAAAATCAGTTTAAATGCTTGAAAACAGAATCTACAGGAAAACACATGAACACATTCCATTATATCAGAGAAGATCTTTTTTTTGTATTAAAATTGCAGTTAATTTTAGCCATGTAATAATCACTGTCAAAACATCAAAGAATTAATGATTTCTATTTCCTCCCTCCCCCAGGCCTGATCCTGCTTAGATTCCATGATCAGAAAAGATTGGGCGTCTTCAGGGTGGTATGGCTGTAGACTGATTTTTATTTAATGTAACATTAAATATGCTCAATTTAATATTCACTTTCTTTCTCAATGATAACACTACAATAGTAAAAAAAAGTTAGAAAAATTAACAAGTTTTGAATTATACAAACTCCACATATTTGCATTATAATTTAATAACTTATGTAATAGTCTTAAGATCCTTTGAAAATAACAAGCCCACTTAATGTCTTCAGAATCGGATGAAACCCTACTAGAGTGTTTTAGCAATGATACCTCCAAATTTTAATTCTTAGAACTATATAAATAAAATTAAGATATTGTTCTAATAAAATATGTTAATTCAATAGCAATAACTTCCATACTTCATTTTTTTTTGTGGGTTTTTTTTTGTTTTTTTGTTTTTTGGCTTTTTTTGCTAAAACTCTGAAAGCAATTTTTGTAACTAATTTTTAGCGGATTCTTTTTTAAAAAGACTCACAATGAAATATGTCTTAGAGAATGATTGAGTAGGTGCAGATCCAGTTGCTTAAGCAGCACAGCAATCTTCACCTTAATCTCTCTGTCAGGATCATCGTCTTTAGTAATCTTATCAAGAAGAGTTAATGCAGTTGAGTCTTCTTTGACTGTACCATAATCCGAGCCCAGGATTTTTACTACGGGGTCTCTGTTTGCTGACAAAAAAGTAGATAAACGAAAATTATCCTCTTGTCTTCTAGTACAACAAACACGAAGACTAATAAATCCTTCAAAGCCCCGAGCCCAGGATTTTTACTACGGGGTCTCTGTTTGCTGACAAAAAAGTAGATAAATGAAAATTATCCTCTTGTCTTCTAGTACAACAAACACGAAGACTAATAAATCCTTCAAAGCCCATTCTAATGTGTTTCTTTCATTAAGCTTTCCCTGATTGTACCAATTAGAATTCATTCCTACTTCTGAGATTCCATTATGCTGGGGAACTTATACTTCGTGACATGCTCTAATTTGTATTGTAATATCATCTATATATGTCATCTCCCTAATACACAAAGGCCAAGAAATTCTTCTTTCCCTTCCTTTCCCCTTCCTTCCTTCCTCCCTCCCTCCCTCCCTCCCTCCCTCTCTCCTTTCCTTCCTTCCTTCCTTCCTTCCTTCCTTCCTTC
>NW_007788222.1:0-2357 GCF_000696425.1 Galeopterus variegatus
ATAGAAGACACTTCATAAATATGTTTAGTAAATGAAAAAAAAAGAAAATTAGATTTTAAGGTACTATACTGAGCTATTTACAAATGTTAATTTAGTTTCAATTTATAACTCAATTTTTCCTCAGATAGGCTGTATCACCATTTTATAACAGAGGAAACTGAGACCAGAGGAGTTAAGTTACTTCCTAAGGTCATACAGCTATTAAGGGACAGAGGCAGAATTTGAGTAAGACAGTCTCAATGTTTTGCCTCTGTGAGAGGTGGTACATGGTCCTTTTTCTGGGGAATTCCGCCATGTAGGTTCTTTATGTTTTGTTTTGTTTTTTAAAGCCCTGTCACCCTCCTGGTAAGAAGAGAAAGCTAATTAAATGTTTCTGTAAATTTTCACTGTTGAAAAATATATTTAGTAAATTTTATAAACACTTATTCTGTGGTTCTTGAATAATGGTTATGGATGGCTCTATACAAGAATTCATAAAAATTCAATTAAATGAGCAGAAAAGCACACAATAAAATTCATCACACTCTTTGCTCTTCCCCCAGTTTACCAGGAGTTGTTACAGGCATTTCATTGAACTGGCCTGGCTACAAAGAATTTATGTTCTTATGCTCCGGGCAATCTTCTACTCTGGCTATATGATATCCTCTCGCCACCCCCAGAATCACTATTTTGCTTATCTTCACACATTAGAAATTTGAGTCCAGAGTAGCAATGTGCATAGTGTCTCACAATCAATTGCCTGCACAGATGAAGGCAAGATTTTAAATCTTGTGAATGAAGGAAAACCACTACCTTCATGTTCAAAAGTACAACATAAATAACACCATCCAACCTAGAAAAATACTGAATTTTAAATTCATATAAACATAATTAAATAGGAAGGGGGGAATCGGAAATGAAGAATGCTCAGAAAAAGATGTTAAAAAAATAACTGTAAATCATTTACACAAGTAAAATGCTTCACTCATACTGAAAAAGACAAGAAATATATGGCTAATTTGCAAAGGAATTGATAGTCTCCTTGATCAAACAAGGAATGTATAGTCTCCTTTCTCTATTTGTTCCTGCCAAGTATCTTCCACCTTCAAGTGCCTCATTACAAGATCTACAAAAAAAAATAATAATTAATGAGACAAAAAGAAAGAAATATGGAGAAAAAGACCCTTTGGTTTTTAAGAGATCTTTATATAAGTAAACATTAGTCATTAGGTTAAATGAAAGCTAGCTTCTTACAAATATCTGAAAGTATAAAAACTGAATTTGAGGGGGATAGAGGCATTAGCATAGGAAAAAGAAGTGTGATTAAAAGTAATAGTACAGAATTACTAACAGGGAGGTTAGATGTTAGAAAAAAAGATTCTTGGTAAGGTCAATTAGATAAAAGGAAAAACTTCAAAGAGATACAAGTGCTCCATCCCTTGAGACATTTAAAACTAACCTGGACAAAGAACTAGAATATATTTTGTACAAAGCAATCCTTTCTGACAAGCTGGTAGATTAGCTCTAATTGATTTTTCCACCTCTAATTTCTTTGACTCTCTGAAATGCTATTCTTAGAAGACAGATGAGTTTTTCTTGAGGTTGAAATTTTTGTCTTTATTTCAATCAAATGAGATATGATTTCTGATGAAAATAGTTTCCAAGCCAGTTACTTTGCAAGTAATAATTCATACTCTTATTGAGACTATAAAATTTTAAAATCGAAGTTATAGCATTAATAAACATGATAATTCACAACATATTTTCTTCCCTCATGCATTAGAAATAGTCTTGGAATAAGATTCCCAGAAGTGAAGGAATCAGGTACAGTCCAAAAACAAGAAAAGTAGAGCAGGCTAATGTTCTACCAGTTTTTACTTTCTTGCTCTAGGTTCATATCCTGTCTGGAAAGTTACCACTGAGAGAAAAACATTTAGTTCCATTGAAACTATGTCGAAGTTTGCATTATTGGGTGATAACAGTTTTGTGGAGGTAAGGTACAATATTATATAGGTGATATTTATTTTAAGAAAAGAGCTAAGTTAGAAATGTACTGGAAAAAGCTTTGCCTGATGTCTTTGAATTTTCTTGGAGAATATTTTCCTTAGGGAAAGAAGAGGAAACTCTACGTAAAACGGGATAGGTCTCTTTCTCCTTACATATATTGTGACTTTCAAAGCAGTTCCTAAATATTTTGATAAGTGTTATTGTTTTTCCATGAATGAGAATATGACTGGGAAAAAAATATTCTTGATTAAGAAAACATTTTTACCCCAAGGTCATAAAGATATTTTTTTCCTATTATATACAGACACATTTCAAGTTTTGTGTATTTACTTTCTTTTGTTTTTACATTTGAATATTTAATTTGTGTTCTA
>NW_007788223.1:0-898 GCF_000696425.1 Galeopterus variegatus
CGATCTGAGTAAACTCATCAGACCGAGCTCATCGATCTAATTAAACTCATCAGAATAAGCTAATAGATCTAAGTAAACTAATCAGACCAAGCTCATTGGTCTAAGTTAACCCATCAGACCAAGATGNTAAACTCATCAGACCGAGCTCATCGATCTATGTAAACTGATCTAAGTAAACTCATTACACCAAACTCATTGATCTAAGTAAGCTGATCAGACCAAGCACATAGATCTAAGAAAACGCATCAGACCAAGCACATCGATCTAAGTAAACTCTCATGACAAAGCTCATCGATCGCAGTAAACTCATAAGACACAGCACATCGATCTTAGTAAATTCATCAGAGCGAGATCATCGATCAGAGTAAACTAATCAGACCGAGCTCATCGATCTTATTAAACTGCTCAGACTGAGATCATCGATTTAAGTAAACTCCTCAGAGCAAGATGATCGATCTAGGTAAACTCATCAGACATAGCTCATTGGTCTAACTTAACTCATCAGACCAAGATGTTCGATCTAAGTAAACTCATCTGACCAAGCACATCGATCAAAGTAAACTCATCCGACCAAGGACATCTATCTAAGTAAACTCATCAGACCAAGGACATCGATCTAAGTAAACTCATCAGACCGAGCTCATCAATAAAAGTAACCTCATCAGAGAAAGCTATTCGATCTAAGTAAACTCATCAGACCGAGCTCATCGACCTAAGTAAACTCATCGGACCGAGCTCATCCATCTAAGTAAACTCATCGGACTGAGCTCATCCATCTAAGTAAACTGATCAGACTGAGCTCATCGATCTAACTAAACTCATGAGACCGTGCTCATCGATCAAACTAAACTCATAAGACCAAGCACATCGACCTAAGTAAACTCATCGGACCGAGCTC
>NW_007788223.1:1645-2357 GCF_000696425.1 Galeopterus variegatus
GTAAACTCATCAGAGAAAGCTATTCGATCTAAGTAAACTCATCACACCAATCTCATTGATCCAAGTGAACTCATCAGACCAAGCACATTGATCTAAGTAAACTCATCATACCAAGGTCATCGATCTAAGTAAACTCATCAGACTAAGCACATCGATCTAAGTAAATTCATCAGAGAAAGCTAATCGATCTAAGTAAACTCATCAGACTAAGCACATCGATCTAAGTAAATTCATCAGAGCGAGATCATCGATCTGAGTAAACTCATCAGACCGAGCTCATCGATCCAACTAAACTCATCAGACCAAGCACATCGACCTAAGTAAACTCATCGGACCGAGCTCATCGATCTAAGTAAATTCATCAGAGAAAGCTAATCGATCTAAGTAAACTCGTCAGACAAAGCCCTTCGATCTAAGTAAACTCATCACACCAAGCTCATTGATCGAAGTAAACTCATCAGACCAAGCACATCGATCTAAATAAACACTTCAGAGCAAGCGAATGGATCTAAAGAAACTCATCATACCAAGCCCTTCAATCGAAGAAATCTCATCCCACCCAGCTCATCGATCTAAGTAAACTCATCAAACCAAGCACATCGATCTAAGGAAACTCATCATTGCAAGCTCATTGATCTAAGTAAACTCATAAGGCCGAGCTCATCGATCAAAGTAAACTCATCAGACCGAGCTCATCGATCTAAATAAACTC
>NW_007788224.1:0-2357 GCF_000696425.1 Galeopterus variegatus
GTGGTCCTAATTGGGAACAGGCTGAATCTGAGCCAGAAATGTACAGATGTTGACCATAAACCCAATACAATGGGCAGGGTCTAGGAACTAGACCAGGGGCAGAACGGAAGGGCGCATCTATCCTTCCAGTACTTTCATTATCATTCAGAGGATGATTTGGATGAGGATGAAGATGTTGATAGCGATGATGATTGTGTCTAGTTTGAACCATCACAATATTAAGAAAATATGCAAAAATTATAGTGATTTTCAAAAAAAGACATGGCACACACTGACTGAAAGGACCCCTCAACAGTCCTCTCCTGTTGAGTGTGGGTGGGACGTGCAATTTGCTTCTAGTCCACAGAATATGGCAAAGGGGAAGTGTATTTCCAGATGTAATTATCAATACAATGGGCAGGGTCTAGGAACTAGACCAGGGGCAGAACGGAAGGGCGCATCTATCCTTCCAGTACTTTCTTTATCATTCAGAGGATGATTTGGATGAGGATGAAGATGTTGATAGCGATGATGATTGTGTCTAGTTTGAACCATCACAATATTAAGAAAATATGCAAAAATTATAGTGATTTTCAAAAAAAGACATGGCACACACTGACTGAAAGGACCCCTCAACAGTCCTCTCCTGTTGAGCCTGGGTGGGATGTGCAATTTGCTTCTAGTCCACAGAATATGGCAAAGGGGAAGTGTATTTCCAGATGTAATTAAGGTTTCAAATTAGTTGACTTTGAGTTAATGAAAAGGAGATTATCCTGGGTGGGCCTGATTAATCAGGTGAAAGCCTTAAAAGAGATTCTTCTCCTGGCCTTGAAGAAGTCAGCTCCTATGTTGTGGGAGGACCACAGAAGGACCTGTGATATTGTGATATAATAAGAAATACGTATTTGGTCTTTGTCCCTAGTTCCCGGCACAGAGGTCCTAAAACCCTTGCAATCTCCTGAGTGGGAGCATATTTTGTTATAACATTTGGTCTCCGTCCCTGGTTCCTGGCACATGATCTTCTAAGACTCATTATTTCCTGAGTGATAGGAGTGTCTTTTGTTATTCATAAGGAGTCCCTTTTGGTCACACCTGCATTCATGCTAATGAGGTGACTTTGGGTGGGGTCTCTAGATAGACTCAGAACGGTGTAGGTCTCCAGAAAGACTAAGTGATTCGAGGGTTGGAAATTTCAGCCCCACCCACTGACCTCTGGGAAGGGACTAGGGTGCTTACTCTTTAACCACAAGGTTTGATGAGCTTCAGGATTGGTAAACTGATCGATGGGCCAGGAGATTGGGGCACCCTAACTCTATGGGTCAGAATTTCCTGTGCTTAGGACCTTTCTAGACCTCACCTTATACACCCCTTTATCTGGCTATTCATCTGTATCCTTCATCATAGACCAATAAACGTAAGGAATGTGCTTTCCTGAATTCTGTTGAGCTGTTCTAGCAAATTATACAAACTGAGGAAATGGCTAGGGGAACCTCCTGAATTTACAGCCAGTCAGAAGTCCCAGTGCTCCAAGGGGACTTCTTCAGTGCTTCCAAGGGCATCTGAAGTGGGCAGTCATGGACTGAGCCCTTAACTTGTGGACTCTAATGCTTACTCCATGTAAATAGGGTTAGAATTGAATAGAATTGTCAGATGCTCAGCTGGAGGATTAGTGTGAGGAAAAACCCCACATATGTGGTGTAAGAAGTGTTGGGAGTAAAAGCAGCTCATAGGACTGCCTGGCAAAGCAGGGCATATAGTCTCTATGAGCTGAGAGCAGCCCCGGGGAGAGCTAGCAGGAACACGAAGACTTGGATTCTGCCAACAGCCATGTGAGCTTGGGGGAGTACTCTGAGTTCCACAAAGGAAAACGGCTTGGTCAAAACTTTGACTACATTCTTTGAGAACCTGAACACAGGGTCCTGTGTTCCTCTAAGTTGTACTAAACTCCTGATCCACAGAAACTGTGAAATAATAAATGTTCTGTATGTTGTTAGAAGCTGCTAAGTTTGTGGTAATTTGCTATGCAACAATAGATACCTACTACAAAGGACAACCAAAGTAATGTAGAGATTAGAGCTTTGGTCCAGGCATTTAGTAGTGATTTGGGATTACTTGATAGCTTTTCTTCCAAATATGGAAAGTTTTTAGTAACTGAATTATCATCAGTTATTTTCCAAGACTACAGTGACCAAACTAAAGATGTTTTTGCTAATTTTTTTCATGATTCAACCAAAGAGAGTCTGGACTCATTGATTCGGAATGTTATTTGGGCATTAGTATTTTTCAAAATTGCCCAGGGGATTCTAATATGCAGCTCAGGGTTGACAGCTACTGTGCCTCTTTATAGGAGGAAATATGCCCCTCCTCAGTCTATTGAG
>NW_007788225.1:0-2357 GCF_000696425.1 Galeopterus variegatus
TTAAAAAGCAACAGAAATGGACCAATACGTTCCCTCCAATTAGATAGATCCCAGGTGTCTCCATTTAATGTCGATCTGAAATCAGAGAAGTTGTATCAAAGTAACCTGGTTTTACAGCTCCTTCCTTAATAAATGTTTGAGTGAATGAGTGAATGAATAATGTAAGAGTCAAATGAAATGTTTTGCAATTATGATACCAGAAGCACGAAGAAAAAAATAAAAGCCATTTTATGAAAACTGCAGATATTTTCAAGAGGGAATCAAATTAAGTTTTATAAAATAACTTTTTTCCACTTAATACTTTTTTGACTGATGCAGCTTGCCCCCAACATTTGCAATCTCACATAATTTTTAAAGCAGATGTAATTCTTCTATTTCTTGGGCTGAATATAAGGAAAATCATAAGAAATCCAATCCACATTTGTTAAACTGAGTTGAAGATAATTTGTCTTGTAGCAGAAACAGCAAAGATACACCACCTAAAGTAAGACAAAAGAGCGAAAATGACGTAGAAGGGATTTTGTTCCTGTTCACTAACGAGGATGCTATCCCCTCATTTATCTGCAATAAATAAATAAATAAATAAATAGTTTGGTAACAGATAAACAAGGAGTATGCATCAGTATACAGTAACTTGGTACTATAAAATGCAATACTTCAAAAAGGCTGATTATTAAAAGATGCTGTATAATATACATTCATAGGTAACTTTAAAAGCTGCAGGTCAGCCTGGCTTCCCCTTTATCTCACAGCGAGTGTGCTGAACACGTGAGGAAGTGGAGAGGTTTGGAAGAGACGTCTCAGAAACCTACTTATCAACATGTCCAATGCTACCGAGCTGTGTTCTCTTTTCCTTCCCTCCCTTCCTTTCTCCCCTCATCCCTTTCTCACCTTCCTCCCCTCCCTCTCTCCCTTCCTTTTCCTGCCTCCTTTTCCCATTCATCCTTGTCTCCTTCCTCTATCTTCCTCCCTGTGTCTGACTTTCTTATCTTTCTGTCCCATTTTCCTTCCTCCCCGTCTTCTCTGTTTCCTTCTCTGTTCATGTCCTAGATTTCCAGTAATAAAGAAGGGATCATTGTTGTAACCTTCTCACGAAGAACATGGGAGGTTGGGGAGCAGATAAATGTCAGAGGAGATTGAAAAGCAGTCAGTAGTTCCAGGAGGGGGGAGATGAACTATTCTCAGCCCCTATGAATGAACAATTACCACCAGGAGCCAGTAAAAGTACAGCTGTTACTGGCTTCAATCAATTAATCGAGAGAAACTTGGTAATTTTCATAAAATCATCAAAAAGAATGCAAAGCATTGGACTAGACTATATTTTTAAAGTATAAGTTAAATTTATTCCTCAGGTTTCTATGGGGAAAAAAGATGACCACACAAATTATTTACTCTCAATATATCTAATATAGAGTCACATATTATTTCTATATACTTTTGCTCCCTTTTGTCAGAAAATTCATACATATACCATTTTTACTCAATTTTATAATTTTTGGAGTGATTGAGGTTTATCCATGGGTCTGTCCATGATCTTATACTGTGAAATATGGGCATTTTGGTAGTTTTTTTCCCATTGACTATGAAGCCGGTGTTTACACTATAAAAGGAAGAGTGCGGACATATTCCTATAAAGCCTATAAAATGGTTAATTAATTAAAATGGTGCTAATTATCACAGCAGAGTTGAAGAATAATCTCCTAGGTACTTGCAGGGACTTTAGATGCTCCCTCCTGAATTTCTTTGATATTTGCTTTAGAAAGATTTCCTTCTCAATTTGGATCTAGTAACAACAGTAGCAGCAACAGCTTCCATTGATGAAATATCTTCCTGTATACCAATACTTTCCTATTTGTTAGAATTTTATTGGGGAGGCTCATCAGGTGGATATTATTAGTTCCCTTTAAACGTGGGAGAATTGAGACTTAGAAATTCTAAATGACTTGGCCAAAATCATGGACAGTCATTAAAAAAGCCAGCATGAGAAGCTCCAATGGTCTTGGTCAGTAGTCTTCACTCGAAGTTGTACAATGATAGGGTGAATACCCATTCAACCTTACCTCCTGAGGAAAGAACCCTTCAAAATAAAAAAGAGGAGAATAAAGACTAATTTGGCTAATGGCCCCCATGGCCAGATATTTTTCAGATTTCTAAGTGGAAACCTTGCCCTTAAGTCCATTGTATATTGATAAAATAAAATAAAACAATAATAAAAAAGAAACAACGGAAGGAATTAAAAAAAACAATTGCTGTGTTTTTCACCATTTAATGAAAATTTTCATTAATCTATATTTCTTTTTACAAAAGTATATTAACATTTTTTTTCTTAAATTTTATAGTATTATATTCTAAGTATT
>NW_007788226.1:0-2357 GCF_000696425.1 Galeopterus variegatus
ACCTTGTAGCTGAGTTAGAATTCTATAAATGTGAGTTGCATATTGATGGAATTAATAAGGGGATGGTGATGATGATGATGATGATGATGATGATGATGATGATGGAGTGCCAGTCACAACATGAGAGCAGCCTGAGAAATTTTTTAATTAGACTTTAGCAGGTGGATTTTTTTCCTTTAGTCAACTTGAAACATGTATTCTCCAGAACACCAGCAGGTTAGATCTACAGATATTTAATTGAGATAAAAGGACTCATAAACCGGCTTAATGTGTTAAATACAGCAAAGCTGCAGTTTGAATTCATGTCCATGACCTACCAAGGTAAAATTTTGTGTTTTGTTGTTGTTGTTTTTTTTAATTTGCCCTCGCTGGGGATAAAAGCATAGAAGAAAAGTAAATAGAAACATGATTTTCACATGTGACAGAATCTAAAAACGATTCAAATCATATCTGTGAATACATATGTATATGTGTATCAGATTTTTGCTTAAAAAATACAATTTTAACTTATGCGGAACAACACTTTTATGCAATGTTAAAAGTTACATTTATAACTCATTTTGAAAAAGACCAGTCAATGGAATCCATGGCTCAGCATTTATTAAAAGTTAAGTTCCTGAGATCTGAGACCTTGTCTTTTTCTTGGCCATATCCCCAACTGTGTTTAACAAATAGTAAGTGCTCAATATATGAGTGTACTTTGAAAAGTTCATGGAAAAATAGAATTAAAAGGTAATACAAATTTTCCACAAACTTTTTGGAGACCCCTTATATATTTGTTTAGTAAGTGAATTAGTAAGTTTTGACTATGTCAAAACTCTTTTTGCCATTCATATAGTGATAAAAATATATACTAATGAAAGAATCCTGGTGCTTACTTCCTGGTGTAAAAAAGGTTTAGGAAGCCTGAATTTAAATCCTAATTCTGCTGCTAGTTCATACTCTTGTGTAATCACACAACATCCCCGGGACTCAATTTACTCATCTGGAAAATAGAGTTGGTTCCAGAGTAGTTTTTCTTGAATGTACATAGTAGACAGATGCTGTGTTAGACATGATAAGCCGAGTTATCTGGCAATAGTAAATTTATTCCCAAATCCCAGTAGTTTGACACAAGATTTTGTTTCTTGTTCATGCTTTGTGTCTATCAGGGATTTCCAGAGGTCTGTGCTCCACAAAGTCACTTAAAGACCTAGGATAATGGAGGCTCTATCATCTCACAGATTCACCAACTGGAACATGTGGCATTCCTAATTACTGCAGTAAGAAAAGAAAAATTGAAAAATTGTGCATTTCATTGGAAAGGAATAGTCACAGATCCCAGCTAAACTAAAAGAAGAAAATATAAAATGTTGAGTGGTGGAATCTGTTGATGTTCTAAATGCCATTACTGGACTAGTGAACTCATCCCCAAGCTGCTTGTAGGTATTGGTTGTGAACAGCTTATAGTTTCCCCCTTTCTCAATTTCCTCTAGCTAAGTGGGAACCATTTGCCTGGGAAATCCTCCCCATTACCCAGCGAGGGCACATAATGACTGATTGACACTAGGGTACAGAAGTCAGGCCCTTTGACCCAAAGTGAGGCCAACTCTATGGCGAAAGTCATGCTCCCATGGGATCAAACTGAAGGTCCAGCTGAGACTAGATCCATGATTAGCTTTTCCTCCTACCCTTTCCAACTTCTCTCATTCCAGCTTCACCTTTGGCTCTGCCTCTAGGGAACCCAGTTTAGAGAACCCAACCTAAAAGAGTGTGCACCATAATTGGTCCCTGGAAGCTTACTTTAAGGTTGAGATTCTGGAGTGATAGAGTTTGGATGTGTTGTCTCCACCAAAACTCATGTGGAAATCTGTTCCCCAATGTGGCAGTGTTGCGAGTTGTTTGAGTCATGGGGGCAGATACTTCATGAATAGATTAATTCTCTCTGTGGTGGGGGGGGGGGCTGAGTGAGATCTCATTCCTGCTGGTTGTTTAAAAGACCCTGGCACTTCCTCTCTCTCTCTCTTGCTTCCTCTCGCCATGTGAACGGCTTGTACCTGCTGGCTGCCTGCCACTTTCTACCATGAGTAGAGGCAGCCTGAGGCCCATACCTGATGCAGCTCTCCTAGAATCATAAGCCAAATAAACCTCTGTTCTTTATAAATTACCAGTCTCAGGTATTCTGTTATAGCAACAAAAATGGACTAATACATGGAGTAAGATAATTAACCACCGTATAGCAATTGAATCCCCAGCACTCGTGGCAGTTTTATAAATTACCAGTCTCAGGTATTCTGTTATAGCAACAAAAATGGATTAATACATGGAGTAAGATAATTAACCACCGTATAGCAATTGAATCCCCAGCACTCGTGGCA
>NW_007788227.1:0-2357 GCF_000696425.1 Galeopterus variegatus
TTGGTGTATGGTCATTAACTTGCAGAATTTAGAGATCATTTGGACCTGATCCACATTTTCACAGATGAAGAAACTGAGTCAAAGATAAAAGGGATTTAGTCAAGACCCAGTGGGACAAGAACTCTTCTTGGCAGACCCTGCTAATCCAGTGGTTGTCATGTGGAGTAAGCATCAGGATCACCTGCAGGGCTTGTTATAGTACCTGTTGCTGGGTCTCCGCTCCTAGAGTTCACAATTCAGTAGGTCTGGGGTGGGGCCTGAGAATTTGCATTTTAACAAGTTCACAGATGATACTGATGCTGCTGGTCCAGGAACTTCACTTGGAGAACTGCTGTGCTAACCAATCCCAAGAATGCAATTTACAACCAGTAATCCCATAGCAGATTTTCCTATATTATGCTCTTTTAATTTGTGATTGTTTGTATGTTCTTTAACAACTAAATAACATAGTAGCAGATAATCAATGAAGCCAATGGGAGAGCTAAACTCAATCTTAGAATTGTCTGTGGTCCCATCATTTGATAACTGGAGGCTCTTTGCTCCTCTGACGTGTCCAGGCCTCAAAGGGGATGAACGCTGCCCTTTCCCAAAGATGAGAGCTAAACTCAATCTTAGAATTGTCTGTGGTCCCATCATTTGATAACTGGAGGGTCTTTGCTCCTCTGACGTGTCCAGGCCTCAAAGGGGATGAACGCTGCCCTTTCCCAAAGATGACCACTACTTTACATTTAATGAACCTTTCTGGCCCATGTTTCTCTATTTTTTTTTTCACCATGTAAATCATATGTGTATCTGTAAAGAGTGTATGGTAACATTTTGTATATTTTCAAACATTTTTATGTAAATAGTATCATACCGTACTTGTTCTCTAACTTACATCTTTCATTCAACATTATGTCACCCTCTAGAAATGCTGATCCACATCAATCTAGTTGATTTAACTGCTTTGTAGCATTCCATAGTCACATGCCATAATGCACTTATTCTTTCTTCATGTTTCAGGTTGTTTTTTAAGAGGATTAATAAGGTTTTGATATTGTTTGTTATTAACAGCAATACTATATTGAAGTGGGATGTCATTTTGAGCTCACAATTATTCACTCATGTGACAAATATTTTCCAGGCACTCTTTTAGGCATAGGGGATATAGCAATAAATGAGCAACCTCACTGCCCCTCATGATGCTTATCCATATGACACTTGCAACAACTCTATCAAACAGGTGCTGTTATTCACATTTTATGGATGAGGAAAACTAGAGTTCTGTGAATTCACATGATTTACCTGGATTCTCAATGAAGAGAGGAAGAGAGTTTTGAATCAAATCATCTCACTCTCATACCAACTCTCTTTCTACCATTCCACCAGGATTTTTGGTGAGCAAAATAACAAATACCATTCCTCATTTTCTTAATTCTCTCTGGAGGCCTTGGTTTTTTAAAAAATTTAGATTTACAGAAAAGTTTCAAAGATGGTACAGAGAGTATCCACATACCTCTCATCCAGTTTCCCTCTTTATTAACATATTATTACTATGGTACATTTGTCAAAACTAAGAAACTGGCATTTGTATATTACTGTTAATTAAACTCCAGACTTTATTTGGATGTCACCAGTTTTTCCACTACTCTCCTCTCTCTGTTCCAGAATCCAGTCCAGGTGTCGTGTTACATTTAGTCATCATATATTCTCTGTCTCTTCTGGTCTGTGACAATTTCTCAGTCTTTCCTTGATTTTCATGGCCTTGACAATCAGTACTCCTTAAGGAAACTGAAGTGTATTTTTAATTTATCCCAAATGTCCACACAAGATGGTATCAAGAATTTAGAGAGCCATAACCGTCTCATCAGAGAGTTAGGATTTAGTTACCATTTTAGCAAATCAGAAAGGGGCGTCATTTCAACACTGCTCCTGTGTTGTATAAAGACACAGAGAACAATGGAGTGACATGTGGTCTTCAGGCTACAGGGCCAGGTTCTTGCTGAGTATGGCAAATTGTAGGTTTCGATGAACAAGCAGCTTACCAAGGAAGTATAATCCCCTTCCCCCCAGTGCTCAAATCCAATTCTAAGTGTTGTATAACCACAATTTGACATGGCTGGATCTTCCCCAGCTCTGCCTTTTCCCGTGAATATCTGTATTTTTCAAAAATCAGTTCTTTCTTCTGATGACTCCAAATACAAGCCTTCCTCAGTCACAAAGTCACAAAGATTGCTTGGGTTCTGTGATGCTGTCACCAGATAGAATTTAATAATTACATTTTCCAGACCCTTTGAAACAATATCCAAGTTGTTAGTTAAAAGAGTTATTACACCAGGATAAAAGAGCCCAGAATAGGTTCGTTCTTAGAACCTAGT
>NW_007788228.1:0-2356 GCF_000696425.1 Galeopterus variegatus
TTATTTTATTATTAAAACTTTGATTAAATAGTTGAGCATATTTTCTTCTTTCCTGTCTCTCCCCCTCTTTCTTTTGCTCTCTTGCTGTTAGACAACTTAGAGCCCAAACTGAGGTCCTACCCCTACTAACTGCACGGGATTCTCCAATGTTCATGTCTGTGTGCATTTATCTCACTGGCTTTGATGTTTTCTCCCCTCTTTCTTTTGCTCTCTTGCTATTAGACAACTTAGAGCCCAAACTGAGGTCCTACCCCTAGCAACTGCACGGGATTCTCCAATGTTCATGTCTGTGTGCATTTATCTCACTGGCTTTGATGTTTGTCCCCATATCTTCCCTACATCTTGACTCATTCACTCTTTATTTGGAGATTTAAGCCAGTTCAAATCCTCTGTGGAACAAAGTGGTAAATAAATAAATATACCCGTACTCTGCAGTATGGCAAGAACACAGTCACTGGCTTGTTCTACGTCATATTGAGGACCAAATCTTGGGGACAGATTGGTAATTGTGGTCCAGAGAACCAGTCCCTGGCTACGTAAACACTGTTTCAATAACATCATTATTGTCAAAGCAGTTCAAAAACTGCTTTACTTTCTTAAGATTGTAGAAATGCCATTAAAGAAGCTAATTTCACAGGTTTGGACCTGTCACGTCTGTACAACTTGCCAAGAATAACTCTAGGACCTTGCTATCTAAATGCTGCTCACAAGAAGATTCAGCTTAGCTTTCTGGAAGAATATAATTGAATAAAAACAATTTGGACCTTCATATTTATTTTATTATAATAATTCCTTAAATTATTATGGAATTCCTTGTACAACTTGCTTTTAAAACACTCTTAAAAGATGTCTCATCTAATTAATTCAGAATAATTGACAGGAGATATATTAAAATTGTAAAAAAATAAAGATTATGGAATATATCAGGAAAATATGTATTTTATTATTTCCAGTACTTATGAAACAGGATTCACAAGCCAAGCAGCATAGTGCCAAATACATATTTTATCATATTCTGCCTTACCAGGAAAGTTATTTGAAAACTATTTTTAAGTTTACAAATAGTAATGGTAGATGCATTTTTAATGTATTAAAAATATTTTATGTATGTATGTATGATACTATTTACCTTTGTTTTTATTGTCCACATTCCTTTGTTCACATATTCTTTTTCTCATGATGATTCAAATTTAAACCTTACCATAGCCTTATCTGAGTTGCCCAAAAAGCTAAAAATTCATAGATTAAAAATAATAATAAATTTTATTGTATCATGAAGATCTTTTGTGATTTATTTCTTTGAAATATGCTGAAAAACAAGTAATATAATCTCTTATTAATTATCTTTCTAAAGACTTACCCTGGTATGACTTGTGTTATGTGGAATGAAGTTACATGGAATTCACTCCTTAGTGATCTACTGTCCTATTCCAAAATAGGAAGTTTGGCAGTATTCCTAGAAATAAGGCTTCCGGAGAGAGCAGGTGGATTCATCAAAGGAAGCCCAGTGTTTACGGGAAGGTGAGTGTACAGGGCTAACTCTTGTTAAAAACACCTCTGCATGTTTTTCATTTCATTCTTGCTTTGCTGGCTGGGAAACCACACAAAGACTTTCTGTTCCATGCAAAGGATCAGACTCAAAATATTTATCAATCTTTCCTAAAACCATACACATAACTCGCTGAATGTCTAGACAGGAATAATTAGTACTTAAAATAAAGGATAACTTATGATGAATTGTGAAACGCTGGTGAGTGGTTGATTAAAGGTGTGTAGATGTTTTGATATTTAAGTTCCATAAAAAACATTGGTTTCCTGAGCTCGTCTCACCCCTAAGATTCTATTTCCATTCAGTCTCACCAAGCTTTTTCTCATTATTGCCAGTCTGAGATTCCACATCTTCAAGTTAATTTGCTTGCTGTCATCCACATAGATTTGCTTGCTTCCCCAGTACCATTGTATAGGATTTGATTTAACTGAAATTCTCTTTCCACTCCACTTGGTTAATTATTAGAGTCTCTAACTTCCTTCAAAATGCATTCTGTACAGCTTAACGATGTGCAGGCTTTCCATAATTGGTTCCTCCTTAGTCTGTTCATCTCTGCAATAAATAAATATCCAGTACTTTCAAGTACCAGATAGGTTGCTCAGTGAACATTCTCTATGTGCGTTTCTTAGGTTTGTTATATTAAATGTATCTAAATTTAAAAGTCAAGTCTTTGTACATATTCAGGAATTATATACAAGAATATTAGTATAAATTATCATTTTACCTTTATATATGATAATTACCTTCAAATATTTAATTTCCCCTTGCTTATTGGTCCGTTCAGTTAAAATGAATGTGAGAGGTATT
>NW_007788229.1:0-2356 GCF_000696425.1 Galeopterus variegatus
AGGCCGGCCCTAGATTATGATATACTTAATAAGAACACACAATGCACCATAGAATGTGCACGGACATAAAGAGCCACCATAGAGACACAGTTGTCACTACAAAGATGGATGAACTACTTCCCAGGTTAATTCCCAGTCACTAGTCTCCTGCCCATCTATGCAAGATCCCGATGGGAGACAACTGAAGATGTCTAAAACCCTGGTCCCCAACCTGCCATGAGAAAGGCCCTGCCCACGTGGAGACCAGGTGTTGTGACCAGGAGGAGAGTGGTCACAGCACCCAAATAAGTGACATGCCATTTCACGTGGGAGCTTGGGCATGACCACATCCCCTGCTCTTTGCCAGGAGGAGCCTAGTGTCCGGTGGCAGTCATGGTGCAGCAGGTCCCTCCAGGAATTGTGTAAACCACCCCACAGACACAGCAGGAATGAAGGCAGGTGATGCTTCCACCATATACACAGGAATTCAGCCTAGTGCTCTGATCGACACTGCCAGGTAATTAGCCCATAGAATTAATGGAAGGTACCCAAAAGAGAAAGTCTTACAAAACAAAATTACGATCACTAACTCTATCATTATCTTGGACTGTGTTGGAGATATCTGTTTATAAATAAGAATAAATAGATAGAAAGATTGAGGGCTACAAGGGACCCTTAGTCCTAACACAATCCCTTATTTTCACAAATGTCAGGCCTAAGACCCCCAAAATGAACGAATGACTCCCCCGTTATGACATGCCCAAAATGGCACAGTCTTCTTCTCCCCAGCCTGGGCCCCTTACCTTCCCCCTCCACAGCTAAAAATAGCCCTGTCAGCAGAGCCACTTACTTGGGGACCCTTTGACTGTCCTCACCTGTCACTGTCCTGACAGCCTGACAGGATCCAGACAGTCTGCTCACTGCCACTTTTCCCTTCAAGCTGGATAAGTGTTTACTGCCACGTCCAGGATAAAGACATTCCTTCAGTCCCAGGTTAGACCATGATTGTTTTCTGGAAGTCACAAGTTCTTAAGGTCTGCTAAACCACACGTGACCACTGAAAATATGAGCTTCATAAAATTATAAGTGTTCTTTTTTTCCCCCAGTGGTCTTAAGGCCCTGGAAAATATATTTAATAGAAAAAAAAATAGATAGAAACATGTCAATGTTTTACAGTCTCTTTAGAAGAAAAGATGTCAGAGGCTAGACTCCTTCAAAGTCAGTGCTGAAAAACAGTTGTTCTCGACTCTTCCAGGGCCACAGAGTCCTCTGAGCTCCTGGTGAGGAAGAGTCACACTGAGCTTGGCATACACGAAGCACTCAATACCTGGGAATGGTCATAATTATGAAAAGGAGACCCCTTCTTAGCACACAGTATCAGGGGAGTCGGGATTCAAGGATCCCAGATCCAGAACCCCTGCTGTGTCCTCTGGCAGATGTCAACTTTTACAGATGTCACACAGCTAATAGTTGGGGGGAGGGGAGAGACCAAAGCTCAAGGGAGAAAAACAACTAAAACAATCTATACTATACCTAAAAGGGATAAGGAAACTTTGCTTACATTTATTGTGCAGGCTCTGATCATCTGAAATGATACCACTATATAAAGGAAGTCTTTTTGATAGGCTTTTTGATTCAAACCCTCAAATCTGTTTAATTAGCCGTAGAGCATGCGTGGGGAGAAAATAAAGGAAGAAATCTTGATAGTCCTAACCAGAGACAAAATCAGCATAAAGCTATAGGAAGTTCAAGTTTCAGGGCCCCCCTCACCTGCCTGGCTCCTTACAAGGTCTGGAGCGGGGTCCCAGCCACATGTGCACGTGGTCGTCCGCATTGTTTCTTAGAGAACATACCCCAAATGGTGTAAGGTCTCACCAAACTCGGGTCTGCCCTGATCCCAGCATTGCTGTAACCATAACAATTTTTTCATGTCTTCAGATTATAAGGAGTAGGAAAAGAGAGGAGAGAAATGAGGGAAAATTGCAGGAGATAAGGAACGAAGACTGAGAGCTGAATGTAAGGCCAAGAGAGTTCCCACTAATCCCTTAGCCTCGCAGGGCCTGATCCTTGATCTGCAAAAGGAGGAAGTGAATTGGAAACTGGCCAAGAGATGATTCAGATGTCGCCTCCCTGTTCTATGGTATTTCCCAGTTATGGATAAATACATGGATTTGTCAAATCATGAACATAATTCTTAGGAACAGAGTAACTGCTGCTAAATCTATGGAAACCATAAGATTGTCCTGTGCATTTGCTTCTGTGCCATGGACAGGCTGCTGTCTGTCCTCACCAGCTGCCATGCCTGTGCCAAGCCCACAACCCAAGCCTTGGCAAACATACACACTTTTCTTGGCCTCTTCATAAAAAAAAAAAAAAA
>NW_007788230.1:0-2356 GCF_000696425.1 Galeopterus variegatus
AAAAAAAATTTTGGATAAATAACAATAACATATTTAGTTTTAACTTGGTTTCATTTTTAACATATTGTTCATGTGTTTTTTGTATTTATGAAGTAATGGAGACACTAGTATATTTTTGTGTCTTTGTCCTTTTAACAAAATAAAGTAATCTAAAAAATACTTACTGAATATTTATGAGGAAGAAAAAAATCACACTAGTATCTCCAGAATAAGGACCATAATGTCTAGTTTTTACTTTCTACATCTCCTTATGGAATTCAGTAACTATGAGGGGTCTTCAAAAATTTCATGGAAATATGTATTACATTTTAATTCTATTTTTCCACGAACTTTTTGAAGTACCATTCAATAAGTACCATTGTATGCTTCTGTTAGAACATTTCTCTGACTTGGAAATTTAGGATACCTGGCCTTGAACATGTTCAAGATATTGTCATCAGTCAACAGTTTTCAATGAGTATTGCTGCTTGAGATCTTATTAACACTGGTTTTTTTCATTATTCTTTATTATAGTACGTGTGTTAGTTTAACGTTTGGGGAATTCTCATTGAGTTAGAATCCAAGGCCACAAGTTAAGTTACCGTATGGACAAGTTAACCTTAGTTATATGGCCATAGAAACAATCTCCAAAATTAGCCAAATGTATGACAAATGTGTATCATTGCTATCTGGATAAAATAAAGAAGGTTTGCGCGGATCTCGCAAATCTCACCTGAAATGCTTAACTATTTCAGGTTAAGATGCTTTACCATTTCAAGTTGAAATGCTAACATTATGCTCATTTTTTTGTGTATGAGGAACACATTTTAACAGCATTCAGTGATAAATGTTTAAAGGGAAAAATTAATGAGTTATGTCACATATTAATGCAAAGAGAAGAATTTTGCCATATCCCAGAAAATTCAAACCTAAAATGTGCTACAAAACACTTTTTTTTTACAAAGTATTTTTAATAGAAATACTTTTACAACAACTTTGTAAAGTAAGTTTTTTTATCACCACTTTACAGGTGAGAATATTAAGGTATAAGGTGGTTTACACAAGGTCACATAGCTTGTCGAGTGATAGAGCTAGGACTTAAACCTAGGCAATCTGACTTCAAATCCCTTGTTCTCAGTCTTTACACTAGTGCTCTCTATATTTTAAAAGTAACTTCTTGGAAAAGAATGGTTATTAGGTCATTTCTATTTTTGAGAAATTCTTAAGTATTTTATTTGGTAATGTCTTTCACTTTTAGTTTGTGACATGGAGAATTAAAGACGAGATTTTATGAACCTATTTTATATAGGCTTAAAACTTAAGACAGCTATTAAACACACACATCAAGACTTAACAGTGTTTTTTATATTATCATATACCAACACTAATTTTCTTTTCTCAGTTGTCATCTATCCCAGGCCTAGATGATGTCACATTTGAAGTATCTCCATTAAGTGTCACAAATGGATTACATTCTGAGCCCACTTCAGAGCAATCACAGGTAAGAATTTAAGTTCCAAGAAACATGAGCAGATCTTGTTTGAACCTGATAGACCTAAGCAGCAGCTTGGAAGGAAGAAGTCAAATAAAAATCTAAAATTTTTAGTAGTAAAACTTTAAAACCTTAAAATAGAAAATGGGGTTTGGAAAAAAGCTGTTTTATTTTGTTATCTTGAAGGGCTTCCTGAAGTTAGTATTTTCTCTGCCTATAAAAAATCTATGTGGGACTAGGAAAAACTTGAATATAATTATTTTTTTCAAGTTTACTATGGAAATTTTTCTAAGTTCCTCTATGAAATGTACTTTTTAAATGTTTTATTGTAAAATTTTTAAACATACACAACATTAGGGAGAAATGCCCACTACCCGGATTCACTAAGGTTTTGCCACAATTGCTTTGTCATTTTGTCACTTCCTGAAATGAATCCTAGGCATCATGTCGTTTTACCCTTGCATAATTCCTTGAGCATTGCTGAAAAGGTTTGACGTTTTCGTATATAAGATTTTTTGTTATATGAGAGTACTTCAAAAAGTTCATGGAAAGATTTTTATTATCTTTTAATTCTATTTTCCACAAGCTTTTTGACGTATCCTCGTATAAATGCCTTTAACATACTTTCTCATACACAGTATAATTGACAGTAATTCCCTGGTTTCGTCTAACCCCTTGTTACTCAAAAGTATACTCCATGGACCAGCTACATGGGCATCACCTAAGGGCTTATTAGAAATGAAACTCAGGCTGTACCCGAGAACTACTGAATCATTTTAGCATGCTCTTTAGGCTTTGAAATTTGAGAGCTACTGATCTTAGAAATACCAGTTGCCTAAAAAGTGTGTTTCTGAAGTTGATTTGTTTAACTCAGTGTCCTAGTAA
>NW_007788231.1:0-2356 GCF_000696425.1 Galeopterus variegatus
GCCCCCCCCCCCCCCGCCAACTATATACAAAATACAAAAGCCATTCTTAACTTGCAGGTTGTATAAAAGCCGGCAGCACGCCGGATTTTGTAAAGCCAGAGTATGAATATAGATACCAGGCTGGGAAGAGTTATTTGGTGGCAAGGGCTATATAGGCAGCCTACAAAGAACTACAAATTAACAAGAAAAATACAGGGAAGACTCCACTTCCCAGCCTCCTTTGCAACTCTGTGTGGCCATGTGACTGACTTCCCACCAATGGAATGTGGGCAGAGTGCAGGGCTCAGCCTCCAGGCCTGATCACCAACACCTCCAGCCCTCTGACCCTCAATTTCTCGCTCTTTCTTTCTTCTTCCCACTGTCTTAACGTCCCTTGTGTTCTGGGGTGTCATCAGAAGCCACATGTTAAAGATGGCATAGGCTGTGTCATTCTAGATCCTTCAGTGACACTGTGAGTCAGACCCCTTCCCCAACTGGACTAACTTGGACCATGTACTGTGTTGTATGTATGACCCCCCAAAATATATTCCCACATCCTATTCCCCAGAGTCTGTGAATGTGAATGTGACCTTATTTGGGAAAAGGGTCTTTGCAGATATAATTAAGTAAAGGATCTTGATATAATCATGCTGGATTATTCAGGTGGGTCCTAAATCTGATGACAAGTGTCATTATAACAGACACACACAAAAGAGAACAGAGATAGAGAAGGCCACATGAAGATGGAGGAAGAGACGAATTATACAGCCACAAGCCACCAAAAGCTGGAACAGGGCAGTAAGCATTCTCCCCTAGAGCCTCCAAGGGAGCACAGCCCTGCCAGCACACCTTGATATCAGACTACTGGTGAGAGAATAAATACCTCTTGTTATAAGCCATCAACTTTGTGGTAATTTATTACTGCAGCCCTAAGAAAGTAATACAGACCATTTACATGAGTTGAAAACATACGTCTAGAACATATTCATAGGACCCAGATACAGTTTTGGATCTGTTTATTACAGCAGTTAGCCTACCCTAAATAAAATAGTAATCACCTTTGCCAACTTTCATTTTACAGAGGTGGAAAGGGAAGCTCCAGTGAGTAGTGTCTTGCCCAAGGTGCCAGAGTGAGATACTGGAGGCCCAGAACTAGAGCCCAGAACTCCTGCCCCTGTCCTGTGCTCTCCCTCATCACATTTTTAGATCATCCTAGGTGGAAGATAGCTTAGACGGAGGCTTCTCAGGCATGTTTTCAAGGAGAAAACTTCAATCCACGTTCTTCCCTTTACTTTAATTCAGTAATCAAATAAAACAGGAGCTGGAGGCAGTCCCTGTGTCCATCATAGGAGGATGGATAACAAAAATATGGACACGCTCACAACGGAATGCTGTGCACCATTTAGAACCAATAAATTAGATGTTCCTGCCGTAACATGGATAAGTCCCCAAACCATAATGCTGAGTTGAAAAAGGGAAGAAACAGTAATGTTTCTAGTCCAACGCCATTAATGCTGTTGAACCACTGCTTTAGAGACTGTTGTGGAGAGAGGTGAGGGTCAGAGGAGAAGTTAAGAAATAAAAGGAAACAAGGCATGGTGTTTGACTCAATCTAAAAATTAGAATATATTGTGAACTGAGTAAATATTAACTTAGACACTTGCACTTGAGGTGCACAAATAATTATAATTATTACCATGATGATATTACTGTAGAATGGTATAGCTTGCAGGCTGCTACCCAGAATTTGGTAGATCTACATATAGTGACGTGAAAAGATGTTCAAGTCACATTATTAAGTAAAAAAGGCAAGTTATGGAACATTCCATTTATTTAAAAATTAAATACCTGTCTGTTTAGAAAAAAATGTTTTCTTCTCCACACCAACCAAAGGAAAAAACTCTGGTTTTTTTTTCCTTCTATCAGATTGGCGGGGAGCTGGGGTTAGGATGGGGGATTCTTCCTACACCAAGCAATGGTTCTCCAATTCTCTGCACACGCCAACTGGTTGTACTACAACTCAATTCTCTTCCGACACTGTCTACCTGGAATTAGCGCAGACCTCATACATTAAGGGCTCAGTCCCACAAAACTGCCCCCCACTGCAGACGCCAGCTGCAAGTCAAGGTAGTCACCTGCGCTTCTGACCAAACGGCTATAAGTCAGAGGTTCCCACGAACCTTCCTTGGGTTCAGTCATTTGCTAGATCATCTCACAAAACTCAGGGCAACGCTTTATCACATTTACCAGTTTATTATAAAGCATATTACAAGGGATACAGATGATCAACCAGAGGAAGAGGTACTTAGGGCAAGATCTGGAAGGGTGACAAGTGCAGGGGCTTCTGTCCCCGTGGAGCTGGGGTGTGCCACCCTCC
>NW_007788232.1:0-785 GCF_000696425.1 Galeopterus variegatus
GGAGACGGCCAGCTTAGTGAGGGCAGGCCAGCCATCTCTGCTTGGCACGGCTCCGCACTGAGATGTGCCATTTGCTTACCTCGACACGGGGCACCATGGGGCCTGTGGACCGGCCTACAATCCCACTCTCCCCGTGGATCTCAGACGGGGCTGGTAGCGTGGGGAGCCCCCGACCAGCGTTGGGAGGGCAGGGAAGAGGATCCCGCCCAGATCATCTCTCTGCCACACCCTGGGCGTCGGCCCCAGGTAAAATCCGTTTCTGGGAGGCAGATTCCATCTCCGGGGGCCTCAGTTTGGAAGAACCCCTAACTGATTTCTGGTGGGGAGAGGGGAGCACGGAGAGCTCTTGAGCTACATTGAACTTACTAGTGAGCTCTACCGAAGGGCCAACCCGTGCTGGGGGGAGTCAAAGAGGAACTGTGTGCTGAGGGACCCTCCCCCAAGGAATTCACTCCCGGCAGTCGGAGAGACTGGACACCTGCTGGGCAGGGCAGGGCAGGGCACAACTTTGATGACTCAACTGAAAGACAAGGTTTGTAGAAGACACGCCTCAGCCCTGTTGTGAGCACACAGAGTGGGGAGGGGCCGGGCAAAAGGAGGCGGTGCCTCAGAAATAAAGAAAGAAAGAACAATTACACACCCTGCGGGAACCCTCTTCAAGGCTCAATAGCCCCATCTAGTGTACACAGAGTGTGAAAACGCCCCAATAGCGAGGTGCAGATCGCACACACCTTACGGGACTTGAATCAGAGGTCCAAGATTCGAGTGAAAATCCCTGCCAAAAT
>NW_007788232.1:1518-2356 GCF_000696425.1 Galeopterus variegatus
TTGGGCCCTAGTAGAAAAAAATTGTCTTCCTAGGAAAAGCAGGTATGAGATTTACTCCAATCTCTTTCTAACTATCACAGCTCAGTAATTTATACTGACTTTATACATCTCTTCTTATTCCCTGTGGAATGACTAAGCATTGGCATTTCACTTAGAAATTCTACCAATTTATGTACATTTTGAGGTGCAAAGAATCCACAGAGACATGTTTGATCCATCCACTCTTTTGGATTCTTGACTCATGTTTATTATGTTTGTTTATTCTTGTATAATTTTTTGTAGGAAATGTATTGATGCTATTAAAACATATTAATACTCTATTGAACAGTGTGTTTAAGTATTACCTTTCTCTAAGACGGTCTCTTTTTTTGAGGAGCTTTACTTTTATCCTGGAGAATAATATCTAACATCTCATTGAACAGTGAATACATACTGAGGCAGTTGTCTAACAGACTTAATTAATCAATATTATAAAATTTTTAATTAATTCAGTCGATATATATTTTGTTTTGAAAAGTTTTTTATTGGTAGCATTTTAGGAGCTATACATTTCTAGAAAAAGAATGTTTAGTGTAGTACCTTTTAGAAGACAGTAAGGACAAATTATTATTTAGGCTGCAGGATCACAATTTCAAATCATAACAGAGGCCACTTGGTGTAAGAAATTGATACTAAGCTGCTTGTATTGTGACCATGCATGACACCTGCCCAGTTACATGACTTTCTCAATCTGCTTGGTCTGGTATAACAGAATACCACAGAATGAATGGCTCAAAAAATGAACATTTATTTCTCACAGTTCTGGAGGCTGAAAGTCTGAGATCAGGGTGCCAGCATG
>NW_007788233.1:0-2356 GCF_000696425.1 Galeopterus variegatus
ATGAGGTGACTCACAATGACAATTAGCACATGAACGCTTAAGAGCTGACTGTGGTGTTGTACTCTAAGTTAAAACTCTCTAAACAAAGTGGAGATCTCCTTTTTTCTTTTTTCCTTTTTGTCTTTTTTACTGACCGGTAATGGGATCGCAACCCTCGGTGTCGCGCCCGCTCCGCGCTCAGCCAGTGAGCGGGAACCAGTCTCCACATGGGATCCGAACCCTCGGCGGGAGCGCCGCCACGCTCTCAAGCGGCGCACTATCCAGTGCGCCACTGGGCTGGCCGCAAAGTGGAGATCTCCTGATATCAGCAATGGAGGCAAAGGAAAATAGAGTGGAACCTTGGAAAGATCTAGACTCAAGAAAAATAAAAATGTTTGTAGATGAGGGAGTAGAGCAGGAAGGCAGTTGCAACCAGAAGTGAAATTCTAAAGCACTCCATCCTTAGTAGAGTTTCTTACTTTTGCAAATATGAGGGACCCTGATTGGCTACCTGAATGTGCCCTAAAGGGAAACATGAAGGCTGACATGATCCAGCTACTTACCAAAAGCCCATAGACAGAAAAAAGCCCATCATTCAGGACAGTGATCAGTTGAAGAAAGAGAATTATTCAGCCACTGAGGAAGCCCAGAGAGCAACCAATCACAATCAGCCTAGTCTTATTAATAACTATGTATTATGATGAAGTTTTAATAGACACTTGAGGAAAAACAACAGCTTGAAAGAAAAGAACCCAGAGCAAAACAGGCACAATGCAAAAAAAAAAAAAAAAATCAACTCCTATCCTGAGAGAAAAAGACATTGTATTCAAATCACTTAGAATACATTTCTATTTAATACTACTCTGCCATAACAAAGAATGAAATACTGCCATTTGCAACAACATGGATGGACCTAGGGAGGATTATATTAAGTGAAACAAGTCAGGCACAGAAAGAGAAATATCACATGTTCTCACTTATTTGTGGGAGCTAAAAATAAATAAATAAATACACAAATAACCTGGGGGTGGGTGGGAAGAAGGCACAACAATTACAATTCTTTGAAGTTGATACACAAGGGAATAGAAAGGAGGTTGTAGGGAGAGAGGGGGAGAGGGAGGAGGGAGGGAGGTTTCCGTAATGGGCCACAATAATCAACAACATTGTATACTGACAAAATTAAATTAAATTAAAAAAAAAGAAAAAGAAAAAAAATACATTTCTATTCAAAAGAAAAGAACAGGTACTAAAAATTAAAAAGCAATCAGTGAAATAAGAATAAAAAACTAAACAGAATGGCTAAATAATAGAATGGACACAAATGAAGACAAAATTGGTAATGTGGATAAAATCAGAAAAAAACAATGAACTACTAAAAAACTTAAGGAAATGTAGGCAAATATTTTCATAATGTGGTGGGGAAGACTTTCCCAAGAAAGATATAAAAGTGAAAACCAAAAGAAAAACTACTCAAGTTACTTCTTCTCTTGGGGCCACGTCTGGTAGTTCAAATTTTGTTAGGAAACTGAGCATTTCTTACTAAATATCTTAATTTTGTGGTGAAAGTGTTGCTTTTGCTATTCTGCTGTGAATCTTTAAATCTCACTGTTTATTCTTTTGCCACTCCTAATGTATGTTTATGCTCTATTTTCTCCTTAAATAGGTTCAAAAAAATTTTATTGATGTTGGTTTTCTCGTCTTTGCAAAGAACCAGCTTGTAGATTTATTTGTTCTTTCTACAATTAAAAAATTTCTGTATCATTATTTTCTGCTTTTATCTTTATTCTCCCTTCTTAGCTTCTCTTGCTCTATTTTTGTTATGTTTTGAGATTTGTTTAAAAGAAATAATAGGCTAATTTATTTTTTTCAAATTTCTTGTTTAATAATAAATTTAAAACCATAAGTTTTTGTGAGTATAGAATCTACTGCTCTTTTTCATTGTTTCTAGATAGTTTGTAATTGCACTTTTTTTGTTTTTATTAAGGAATTCCTAAGAATGTTATTAATTTTCAAACACTTAAGATTTTGGTCACCATTTAATTACTTACTTCTAATTTTGTTAGAATATGATCAAAACATGTACCCTATAAAAATCTCTACATATAGAGAAAAAAGAGCAGATGGAGGAGTGAATGTAATTAAACAAATAATGAAAGACTATTTCCCTAAGTTAAGGAAAATTTGAATCTACAGAATTAAAATCCTTACCAAATTTCAAACTGGATTGATGAGATCTACTCACAGGCATAGCTTAATAGAATGATTGATATTTTGATTAATTATACTCAATGTACATAAACTATATACAAATTTATTTATTGAGAAATATAAGCTTCTATGTATGTCTATTAAATCTAGCTTAGGTATAATTAGTTTC
>NW_007788234.1:0-2356 GCF_000696425.1 Galeopterus variegatus
CTCCCAAGTGGCACACTGCTATAGTGCGCCACCGGGCTGGCCCATAAAGAGCTCCTTTAGATCACACCTGAGCTTATGCTAATGAGGTGATTTAGTGTGGGGCCCCTAGACAGCCTCAGGATGTGCGACTGCAGGATGTGGCTGGTCACCAAGAACAAGTGATTAGAAGGTGACCTCCACTGACCTCCAAAGAGGGGAGGGAGGCTGCAGATTGAGGTCTATAAAAACTCTGACTAATGAGATTCAGAGAGCTTGCAGATTAATGAACACATGGACATGCTGGGGGTGGCGAGCCCAGAGAGGGCACGGGAGCTCTGCCCACACCCACCCCTCGTTTCCCCACCCCACATGTCTCTTCCACTTGGCTGTTTCTGAGTTGTATCCTTTATAATAAATTGGTAAATGTAAGTCAAATGTTTTTCTAAATTCGGTGAGCCATTCTAGCAAATTTTCGATCCAGAGGAGGAGTCATGGGGGCCCCAGGTTTATAGCTGATTGGTCACAAGTACGGGTGGTCTGGAACTTGTGACTGTTGTGTGAAGTGGGGGCAGTCTTGTGCATGGAGCCCTCAACTCATAGGATCTGATGCAAACTCCAAGTAGATGGTGTCCGAGTGCCACTGAATTGTTCCACACCCAGTGTGTGAAGTGGGGGCAGTCTTGTGCATGGAGCCCTCAACTCGTAGGATCTGATGCAAACTCCAAGTAGATGGTGTCCGAGTGCCACTGAATTGTTCCACACCCAGAAGAACTGGAGAACTGGTTGGTGTCAGAGAAAACACACCAGAGAAACAAAAGAGGGCCCATCACAGTCTTTCCCCTCATTGACTTCTAATTCCTAGTAAAATTAAACACGTAATTAAAAATACACATTTTTTAAATTAAATTTTTAAAATTACAAGTTGAACAAGAAGACACAAAATTAATAACTAGGAGTTTATGATCTGCTTATGATATCAGAAATTCAGCTCAGGGATGTCCCAGGGCACACGCCCACCTCAGGTTTCTCTTCTCCGGAGGTCACCAATGTGACCATACCCAGACTTCCTGAAGTGGCTGGTTCCTGGGGCTTGGAGAGCCACGTGGACCCGCATCTCATCGCCGTCTCTGTCGCTGGCTAGCTGTGTGACCCCAGCACCCAGCCTCCCTATGTTTCCAATCCCTCCTCTGCACAAGGGGGAGAACATATTCCTCAAAGAGAGGGTTTAACTAAACGGAGCTTTGTTTCTGTGTCAACAGTACTTTCTTATCTCCCCAAATCCCCATCATCCACCTCATTCAAACCCATGAACTTTCCTGGCTCTTCTTTCAAGTTGGTAAGTTTATCAGTGCTTGGAAGGAGACGATGATTCCTGGCTTCTCCAGGGGTCGTCAGTTTGCAGGGAGGTACACTCGGGCCTCTGAGAAGGGCTGGAGAGGGCTCAGGAGTGACCGGGGACAGAGGGAAAGGGGAGTGGGGCACACACAAGCCTAAGATCACTCAAGGAAAGGAATGGATTGAGTAAAATGAGCTAGTCATGTGTGTAAAAAACCATGTTAGTCTGTAAGCATTTATTGAGCACCTCCTGTGTGCATGCAGGGCCCTGAACCAGCCCTGGACCAGGTAGTTGGGAGGAGAGAGATTCTGAGGCATAGGCATAGGTCCTTGGTTCTCAACAGTCCTTAAACCCTAATCTTGGCATGGCTGGCTCATCACGAAAATGCTCTTAATCATCACTGGGTTTAAGGGGAAGCACGCAGGCAGAGTCACTCAAATCGGATTGGAGATGATGAATTTGGAAACCCTCCAGTGTCTAATAGAAGACCAGCTGTCTGATTCTTTAGGGTGCAAATGACCTCAGCAGAGGTGGATTTCATCACATGAAATGATGGGAAGAGGTGAGGGGAATGCCTCATTGGAAATGACGCCTAATTGCCAACTTCCCATCCTGTTACCTGGCCCTACAGGCAGAGTCCTTCTGGTCTACCTTTTACCCTCAAATGCAAGACACACACACACACACACACACACACACACACACACACACACACACACAATGAATCAGAGCCTCTTCCTCAGCTTAATCATGAGCCCTTGTAAGAGCTGAAAAATGAGTTCCGCATTGTGATGCTCCATTTCCCACTCTTGATTAGTTATTCGAGAGCTGTTGATGGGTGACACTTACATTGGAGTTGTGGTGACTTTCAATATCCTGAAGTGTAGCACTAAGGACAGGAGTCCTCTGGCCAGAATGAAAATGCATATTGGGGGCCGGCCCGGTGGCGCACTGCTACAGTGTGCCGCTTGGGAGCGCGACAGCGCTCCTGCCGAGGGTTCGGATCCCACGTACAGACCGGTTCCCGCTCACTGGCTGAGC
>NW_007788235.1:0-2355 GCF_000696425.1 Galeopterus variegatus
ACCCATTATCTAGAATCACCATGAACAGGCAATTGGAAAAAATGTCCATGATAAGATACTCACGTTGTCCGGGGATATACCACTGAACCCAACGTGTCCATCATTGGAAAATAGTTCATTTACTCCAAATGGCAACCTGTGACATGGGGAGGCTGCTCCTGTCCAGGTGACCCTCCCACATCTGTGAGCAACCCCCTGAAGAACCCTAGCGGCTTCTCCTCTTTCTGTGAGCACGGCCTAACCTGAGAAGGGCATGTGTGCTTTGACTCATGGAGGTGGAAAGCCCTGCGTGATCAGATTCATGAAATGGCTCCATCATCAAACCACCACCAAGCTTCGGGCTCTCCTCTGGGCCAGGAGGAGACCAGTGAAGTGTCCACACAGGCAAGCCCAGTGCACAGATTCCTATATCTGCCCTAATAATAACTCGCTTAAGTTCGAAGGTAAGTACCTCATTGGCACTTATGTTTACACCTTCAAGAAGTAGTACCAACCTCCTGTGAGCTCAGAAGCCTTAGGCTAAAGCAGTGGCTAAAAATCTGTTAAATGCTGAAAGATTCTTCAATTAAAGAGCCTGTGGGAAACACAGGGGTACTTCAGAAAGGGCAAGGGGGCAAATTCCAAACCCTGAAGTCCCCACAGGAAGGTATTCCCAGAGCCTGAGAGAGGTACTTGGGGCTGCCTGAGAGGAAGGATCTTTCCAGTCCCCGTGCTGGGACTGATTATGGAACCAGTCTCGATGAGACAGATAAGATCCTTGCCCTCACCAGACTTCAATAAATAAATAATGAACACGGATTCACTGGACTAGTTCAATTATATTAATGGGAATTACTGGGAGTGACCGATTTCTACAAGGTGGTATTAAAAAGGCAGGAGGAAAACACCATGACATAGCCAGTTCTAACTTGTACGAGCCACAGAAACCTACTGCAAAATGTATAAACATGACTCTTTTCACCATTCTAATTTTTAAACCATGATGAATTAGCACATTTACACTGTACAACTGGTTACACCACATGTGAAAATGATTCACTCATAAATGCTCAACCTCTCTTTAATTAACTGTCCATTTTCTGTGTAGACTTTCAAAGAAAAGAAAGGAAAAATAAGATAAAAGCACCACTTTAGGAGACACAAGTTGCTCATCTACAGAAAGTTTTGCCTCCTATCTCCAGAGATTATTTAGATAAAATGCAATAAAAATATCAACTATCTTTCCATGCTTTCCATGTTTTGGGGGAAAAAATGAGTGGGACTGTTGAAACATCACATATGTAAGTACATATAGAATTTTAGGGCTGGAGATAACTTTGCTGATGATATAGGTTAGCTCTGGGCTAAAACAGAAAATAATGCTTTAGGTCGAACAGCACAGTGTCAGGGTTTTTCCCGACTGTTTCAACTTACACAGACAACTTTGTGATTCTCTCTCTCTCGCTTAACAAAATAACTGGTATCAATAAAGAATGCAAAGCAAATTTTAAAAACTCCTATCAATATTTTATTTTCAGGATTGGAGATTAAGACTATAAATTTACACCTTTCTTGTTGCAATGTGAAAACTGTCTATCTTATCTCATAAAAAAAAGATGGTGAAGCCTGTTCAAACACATCATCTGGGCATCTAACCCAGGATCTGAAACACCAAGAGAATACTAATTACATATGCCCTGAGAAGGTCTAATGTCCATAATGGCAATACAACTATACCCTTGACTGGGCTTTTCTTGAAACCATTTTCCTTAGATGGACCTTCAAGACCCTCTGATCCAAACCGTGGCATACCACGGGTAACAGAGTGGGAGCAGTCTGCCCGGGGCCAGGCAATTTAAGATCATACATAAACCCAGTCTTAGTCTACGGGAATGCCTCTCTCTTGAGGGTTCCTGGGAAATTAACCCCTTCGGGGCTTCTCACTGCTCAGAAGAAATGGGCTTTGAATAATCCTTTGTGTCTCCATCACTCTGGGGGAGCGGTGACAATTATGTCTCCCCACAGACTATCCCTTGATGCCACTGGGTTGGAGGGGTCATGGCTGTGACTCACTTGCTACAGCCTTCATATGATTCAAACTGATCTTTTGGTCAAACTGATCTTAAATGAAATGGTATGGAAATGACCTTCTATCTGATTTTTTTCTATGACATTTATTAAATTATTAAATATAAGGGACATTTGCTAAGCATTTACTAAGTCTCTAGCAGTACTCTAAGTGTTAGGGACACAAAGATTAACTTTCTAGTGGCTAATATTCAGAGAGTTACTAACAGCAGAATTTAGACAATGAAAACGTCACTACAATCGGAGCTGGCAGTTTCCTTCACGGAACCTCTAGAAATAGTTAAGATA
>NW_007788236.1:0-2355 GCF_000696425.1 Galeopterus variegatus
GTAAGCAATAAATTTTGTTTTCTTTATAAATCACCCAGTTCTGTGTATTTTGTTATAAGCAGCAGGAACAGACTAATACAGATGCCTTCCAAGAAAGGAGTTAGGACAAATGGACATTTGTCAAAAGGAAAAAGATATTGCAACATTAAAAAGCTTTAAATACTCTTTAATATTAGAAATGTCTGCTTCTTGAAATCATTCCTCCTGGCAATTGCATTATTTCAAAGAAAAGTCTGATGTTCAAATGTCAGGAATGATATAAAAGGTGTTACTAATCTGGGAGAGTAGTTGGCCTTAATGATTGATAAGATAGATTCTAAGAGTCCATAAATATTCTCATCCCAGATAATTCTTTTAGTCAGGACTCACACACACACACATTCATACACACACATACTCACACACACACAGACACATTCACATACACACAGACACACAATGTAATAAAAGATGCTTATATATATACATATATATGCAGTATATATAATAAATGCAATAAAAGCTTCAAATATATTATATATAATTCAATAAAAGCTGTATATGTGCAGTATATATAAGCAGCTTTTATTACATTAAAATATTTCAGTCAATTTTCTCTTTGGTCATCTAAGGTATACATTAAGACATTACCTTGTTTTCATTCTTAATTATCTAGTAAATGTTTGTTTACAGTACATTGCTTGAAACATAGAAGGGATGTAGGATGGACCCTGGATGATGTTATAATACAGTATCTCTATATCATTAAAATATTTTTTGCCAAAAAAGATGATGTCATTTATTCAACACAAATATTTAGAGAAGTTTTCTAAGGATGACTTCTGGTTAATAAGTGAATATAAACTCTTTAATGCACCCTCTGTTAATTCTATTCTATTTTTTATTAGAATGACTACAAGCATGTGGGATGGCAGTGTGGGAAAAACCATTGGTTAGAGTCCTGTGTGCTGTGAGAACCTTGTTGCTGTGTTCAACCCCAGCTTACAACTGACATAGAGGATGAACTTGGTCATTTTGGGGATTTCCAATGACAGCAGCCATGTGATTTGGGAGAAGGGGTCCTCCATAAATTGATCTGATTTAGCAAGTCTACAAAACAACTCTTCACTCTGGGCAAATTTACTATTTGTTGATCCTCAGCCTCCGGCTGTATCTTTTCTCTCCTCCTACAGTATTCCCCCAACACTCTAACGCTGAAACATAGCTTTTCCAATATTAAAATAATTCAAAACTTCTCTGTAATGGTTATGTCCATGTGTTCTATCGGTTAAATGTGTTCCCTAAAAGTTTATGTACTGGAAATCTAATCACTATTGTAAGAGTGTCAAGAGGGTGGGAAATTCTATTACGGTAATTGAAAGGTGGGGCCTTTAAGATGTGATTAGATTGTGGAACTGTTCTCTAGTTAGAGGAATAACACATTGATGGCTTTATGGATGGTCATGGGTGTGATTATTATAATTTTAAAAGTAGAGTGACTGAGAAAGTTAGTTTACTTTTCCTCAGCCCATTCTTGCCATGTGACACCCTGCATCGCTGTGGGGTCACCACCAAGAACAAAACCTTCACCAGATGTTTTCCCTGGATTTGGACTTCCTAGCCTCCAAAACTGTAGGAAATAAAATTCATTTCTTTATGAATTACTCAGTTTCAGGTATTCAGTAATAAGCAACAGAAACACACTAATACAATGTGTTTCTATATTCTATTTAAATATGGTTTAATATCTTCAAAAGGTATTAACATCTCTTCAAATCTTGGATAATTGACAAATATGATATATACACTTTATACACTTCTACAATCGTGGTCATTGCTTTGAAGAATGTTAAAAGGCAATGGAGTGCTACAATGAAACCCTTACATTCTCTCTGGAGACATAAACACATCACACAATATTTTTAATTTTTACCTAGTTTTGATACTATAATAAAAAACTGCTCTGAAATAGCACAAATGCATTCAACAATTTATACAGTATTTTATTCTGTATAGTCAACCTTTTCATTTGTCAATACCAATTTTAGTTTTGTCCATGTACACATTCATTTTTATATGTTTATAATATTTCCATAAAATTATTGCATATTTAACTTTTATTTAAACATAGTAATCCACTTATTGTATGGTTCTTTCTTTTTTTCTTCTTTGTCTCTGATACTCTCTACTGTCCTTCACCCAAGCCACTACATATTGGTAAATAATACTTACTTACTGGTGTCAAGACTTCTCTACCCCCATCTATGCTTTCATAATTATTTGTGTGTATATATATTTATATATAAATTGATATATATAGATATAGATACATAGAAAGATAGATAGATAGATAGATAGATAGATAGATAGATAGAT
>NW_007788237.1:0-2355 GCF_000696425.1 Galeopterus variegatus
CTTCCTTCCTGGATGTCTTCCCAATGGGTGGAACAGAAGAGACCATGTAGAAATGCAGCATCGTGGCTTATTACCTGCAGTGATTTGACTAGAGTGGATCAAAGCAGCAGCAAGTTAGCAAGGTCCAGACGCAGTCTCCAGGCTTGAATTAATCGTCTGATGCATAACCCAAGTCCTTTGTTCTCCCGTGACCCAAAGCACCTGCAAGCCTCTTCCTAGGACTTTCTCCAGGGTGCATGTGATTCAAGCACACTTGCCACCTTCCTAGGATTTGCTGTGTTTGCATTTATTTTTCACCAGATGCCACAGCTCCATCAGAGGACACAGAATAGATGTGAGCCTGAATTCCAGAGCCCAAGTGCATGGGGTCAAGTTCCAGCTGGCTAGATCCAGCTGGTGACTCACATGTGCGGTGGTCATTGTAACAGTACCTCTCCCACAGATTTGCCTTAAATAAATTGTTGTGTGAAGCATATAATAAGTGCCCAAGTATTGATGATTGTTTTGACAGCACAAAACCCTTCACCTCGATGGCCAGGACACTGAAGTAAGCTTTTGCATTCAAAGACGAGAAGGAGTGATTTCCAAGAAGGGAGAAAATTGCTGAGGATGAAAATTCTCTCTCTGAGTTTACTTCTAAGTGGGGCGTGGGCCAGCCTCGGTGAGGGTCTGCAGCAGGAAGGGACAATCTCAAAGGTCGCTGGAGGGCAGCACAGTTGATCCTCTTTCACTCTGCACGCCGGCCGTGGGTGACCGCAGCTCCGCTCCACATCTCTCCTTCCCTCTGGGGTCTGGGTTGAAGGAGCGGCCCCTGTCCAGGATATGCCATCATTGGGGTGGCAGACAAGAACAATGTGCCCTGGTCTATGTCAACAATGTCTTGTGTCACTTTCACCAACACTTCACTGGCCAAAGCAAGTCACATGTCCACGTCTGCTGCGTGTGTGTTGGGAGCTGGAAAGACAGGGAAGTACAGTCCCCTTACAGAGCTGGGCAGTAAGTCACAGGAGCAGCAGCACAATCTAGCAGAGCAGGAATCTGGTGACAGACTCTAAAGCCAACGGATTCTTTGCAGGCACAGTCGTGGTACTAACTGCTTTGACTGGAGGTCTCTGTAGGAGCCACCTGCAGCCAGTGGTAGGCTGTGTCTGTGTTCACACAGGCAGCTAAATACATAGCAGGAATATACGTATGAAGTGTTGAAAATACGGGGTGGAGAGTCTTAAAAAAGCACTTTTAAAACTTTAAGCACATATCCGTTGTTGCTAAGAATAACTGCAACCAGCATTTACAAATGTATATGAAGGAAGTAAAGGTTTTATGGTGAAAATCTATAAATCTCTAACATCAACATTAATCAGTTAACCTCCAACATTAACTGGCAGTCAAGATCAAAAGTGTGTGGTTTGGGGGAACCCTGTTCATAGTGCTGAAGGAGAAGGATCAAGGGCCATCCTCCTCCAGGCTGGGGGCACAGCTGACGGAGCCAGTGCTTATGCAGCTAGAAGCTGGGGGCCGAGGGCAATATCACTTTCAGGGGTAGAGAGAGAAAGAGAGAGGACACAAGATCTATGCACAGAACCCACCAAATGTACAGAGATGTGCTTCTGTCTTTTGTGCTGGCTGGAGCTGCCACCACGAGGAATTCCCCTGTGATTAGAGGCACACACAGCTGATACCCTAAAAAAGCAAGCCAGCACTGAGGCTGCAGCTCACCTGGCGCACATTCCTTCTGGTTCACATGCTGACATAGTGATGGCACATGGAAACTGCTCTGCTGTGCCTGTGGAACCACAGGATGGATCCTGGATATTGATTCACAATCAGCTCTGCTGCAAGTGTGGTCAGGGAGGCTGGCCTGCGAACATAGCCTGCAAAGCACTGTGAGGACACCTGTAGAAGCAGTTACGTGGCAGCTGGCCCCCCACGCTGCTGCAGAATAGCTTCTCCCAGCACAGAGTAGGGAGCAGCAGCTCCTACCTACATGCCCTGCAGTGGGAGGTCAACTAAAGGGACAGCTTAAGACCTGTCACTCTTCCTCAAGTAACGCCACCCAACTTCTCAGTTTGGTTTCATTTTTGTTTATTTTGTCCCTACAAATAGATCATAAGTGATTTGCCTCTACCTTTATTTGCACCCAAATAACAATAATGACACTAATAACCATGATCACACCAGTTGTGTAAACACTTCCACCAACACTGTCATTCATCTTACTAACCTCCACCCTGAGGAAGCTCCTGCAGGGCAGGGGTGGAGACTTAGTGAAGGGGAGTGTTGAGCTCGGGGCACACAGCCCGTGAGCTGGAGAGCCAGGGCAGGAACCCAGTTCTGCTGAATCCAGAGACCAAGAGC
>NW_007788238.1:0-1544 GCF_000696425.1 Galeopterus variegatus
CATATTCTTTTTTGGAACTAACCTACTGTAGACATAACATTATAAATCACTATTGTTATGAATATTCTGCCATTCTCTCTTTATCCTTCTCTAACACCTATTTCAGCCAGATGGTGATGTTAGTCATTTCTGCATTGAATGAGGCTTGTAGTCTCCTGATCACCCTCACCTCCTATGTCTTCATAGTTGTCACTGTCATCAACATGCCTTCTGCTGGTGGACTTTAGAAAGCCTTCTCCACCTGTGTCTCACATCTCATTGCCATCATTATTTTCCACGGTGTTCTCCTCCTTCTCTACTGTGTACCCAACTCCTAAAATTCTTATTAAAGTAAGTCCTGTGTTTTACACTATTGTGATCCCTGTGCTAAATCACCTTATCTACAGCCTTAGAATAAGATGTGAAAGAGATTATCAGGAAATTAATTTACACCCAAAATACTTTCTCACTCCATGTAATCACATATACACACACAGTAACACACGCAAACCTAGTTAGTATTTAAAATATTTTTTATGCATTGCATTGATGGTTATTAATTTTTTCTTCTAATAATTCAATGAAATTTATTCAGAAAAATTTTTCAGATAATTTATATATCCATAATTATTAAATTGAGTATGCTTTAAACATCCCCTGCAGGTAAAAGAGGAAAACAATAAGAAAGAAAATTGTGTCTATATTCCTCCCAGAATGTAGTAGGCTAAATAATGGCCCTTAAAGATGTCCATATTCTGGGCCGGCCCAGTGGCGCACTGCTACAGTGCACCGCTTGGGAGCGCGGTGGCACTCCCGCTGAGGGTTCAGATCCCACATACAGACCGGTTCCCGCTCACTGGCCGAGCGGGGGGCAGGCACAGCACCGAGGGTTGCAATCCCGTTGCCGGTCCCAGTCCAGTATGGGCGCGACACTGAGGGTTGCGATCCGTTGTGGACACGAAAAAAGACAAAAAGGAAAAAAAAATAAAGATGTCCATATTCTAACTCTTAGAGCTTGTGAATATATTACCATTAAACATTACACTTCCTTTTCTCTCTCTCTCTCTCTCTCTCTCTCTCTCTCTTTCTCTGTCTCTCTCTCTCTCAGTTTCTCTCACTCTGTTGCTCTGTCTCTTATCATGAAATATGACATCTATTTAGATAAGTACTTTCCAGTAATAATCATCTATGATACTTTCTCTGAAAGAGAAAAGATAGAAAATTATGAGCACTTCACAAATTGCCTATAAAAGTTTCCTAGTCACTATGACTACCTACACCAGTAGGAGTAAAATCCATTGTAGAGATTGCATTATTAAAGAATATTTTCCTATTCAGCTGCAACCCTCTACGTACAAGTTCTGAGAGTATAAATTTTAATGTTTCTACTTGAAATTCATACAAAGTAAATCTTTCTGTATACACTTTATTTAGTCATAGTTGTATTGAATTTTCTTCAGGTTGTGATTTCTCTTTTCACTGTCTTGATTATTTATTTAGGTACAAAGATTTTCTAATTTTTGTTGAAGCACGATTCATCAAATTGTTTCTTTATATTGTGAAGT
>NW_007788238.1:2151-2354 GCF_000696425.1 Galeopterus variegatus
GGCGGAGCGGGGTGCAGGCACAACGCCGAGGGTTGCAATCCCGTTGCCGGTCCCGGTCCGGTATGGGCGCGACACTGAGGGTTGCGATCCGTTGTGGACACGAAAAAAGACAAAAAGGAAAAAAAAATAAAGATGTCCATATTCTAACTCTTAGAGCTTGTGAATATATTACCATTAAACATTACACTTCCTTTTCTCTCTCT
>NW_007788239.1:0-2354 GCF_000696425.1 Galeopterus variegatus
ATGTCCAATTTTCCTAGAACCATTTATGGAAGAGGCAGTCTTTTCCCAAACGTATGTTCTTGTTGCCTTTGTCGAAGGTCAGTTGGTTGTAAGTATATGGGTTCATTTCTGGGCTCTCTATTCTGTTGCATTGGTCTGAGTGTCAGGAGTTTACTCTTTTGAACAATACTTTTCTTATTGCCTTTGTCGAAGGTCAGTTGGTTGTAAGTATATGGGTTCATTTCTGGGTTCTCTATTCTGTTGCATTGGTCTGAGTGTCAGGAGTTTACTCTTTTGAACAATACTTTTCTTTGTTCTTTCTGGTTGGCCTCCTTCTAATATGACTTAATTCTACCCAGTTTGCTACTATTGTCACACTATTGCACTTTAAAATAGTTACTCACCTGAACGTTCATAACAGTTTCTATCTGGTTTCTTTGTAGTATTTGAGTTTCTCATTTAATCTGTCCTAACCGTGAAGCCAGGGAAGACCTTTTAAAACCCAGATGTGCGTATGTACTCTCCATTTTTCCAACCCTTCAATTGCTCTAAAGAATAAAATCTTAATGTACTCTACAGTGCCCCACCTATTTCATTCAACATTCACGTCTCCTACTCCTTGCCCCAATATATGTGACTTCCAAATCTTTGAATGTTCCATGCTTTCTCCTTCATTTCTTCTGGAATATTCCACATGCTTATGCCCTAACTCTTCACCCATTTTACTCCTACTTACCATGAACTGCTCCAACATCAATTCTTCAGGAAAGGTTTTACTTCCCTTCAGTTCTTTACCTTCACCAGATTGTAACTTATATAAGAACAAAAAAATTGTCTAGTTTTGCTAAGTATTTGGTTACTATAAATCCAAAAAAAATGTAGAACATGAATTCTAACTGAATGTCATTTTCTGATACTTCTCAGCTAGTTGTTGAATTCACTGAATAGGTTTTAAATCAACTATATATCCTTTTGATATTTACTTTCACTGAAAAGATCAACACACACTCTCAATGACAATTTACTTCTCTTCAGAGACTCTCAGTTCTGTTATACTATGGTGATACTTCCCAGTAACAATCTTGGCCTGGATTAATTAAGAATGTAGATTAATATAACTGATTATTTATAAGAACTTTTAAAAGTACATAGAATTGGAGTACATAGTAACATTCAATAGAAATAGGCATGTTGATATGAACCATGGTGATCTGCCAATACCAACCAGAATTTATCTTTAGCTAATATTTTTCTTCATTCCTGAACTAATTTAACCACCAAATAGTGCATCTTTTCTAGTTTATTCACTGATTCCTTTAAAGGGAAGGATCAAATTACTTCAAACCCTTTTGCCACAGAAGTGTTCATTGATCTGTTCTTTCATAGTTATAGTTAGCTCCTATTTTGCCTGCCTTGCTTTTGTAATATTTATTTTTCCGTCCTTCCATACGATTCCTGTGGGACTCCCTCCAAAATACACTGGGACATTATTAAGGGAATCCATTTTATCTTTATTATTTTTCTTTGCTTTTTATATTTATATCATGATTCTAAAGATCAATGAATTGTCATTCTTTTTCAAAATAAACCAAATGTCTAGGTAGCATTTTATTTCCTGCTTGACTAAACTTTGATCTACCTCTTACCCAACTTGTTTTTCTAGGTTTGGCTCTCCTATACAATTAATAGAATATCTAGAGTTAATAACTAAAATTTCTTTTTAGAGTAGAACCATGTTGTCCCTCGCCAGAAGAATTTTCTAAAGGAGTCATTTTTCTATCAAGAATTTTAAAAGTACAAAGTGCCTTTTATTTTTTTTAAGAGGAAGGTAGTTTTTCCTTTGGAGTGTGTGTTAAGCATTAATGATGATGTGCTATGTTACTCAATTAAGCCTTCCTTTGGGATTCTGATCTTGGATAAAATTAAAATGTATACATGAAAATAAACTTTGAGAATAACAGAATTTATATTCTTTGTGAAAGTGAAAGATTATAATTAAGCGTAACTGTGCCTCTTAATTTTTTAACTAATGTGAATCTTTGTAAAAATATATTTGATTCCATTTTTAAGAGCAATTATGTACAGAATTGGTTATTTTTGAAGAAAATGCTTTGTATTTTTAAAAATAAGTCTGTTAAAATCACGAAAATCATTTATTCCAATGATCTGTAAGGACACTATCAAAATACTTTCTGACTAGCTGGTAAACACACACTACTAAAAAACAGATTTACAAAATCTAGTGAATACGCAAACAGTTAATTTTCAGACTTCGAAATAACTGATTTATAAATATTCTTGAAGCTTCTTCCTGTTTAAAGAAAAGGAGTAACAGCTCGTGCTTTGCCTTCTCAAAAGCATTTATAACAACAATT
>NW_007788240.1:0-2354 GCF_000696425.1 Galeopterus variegatus
AGGGAAGTACATAAAATTATGTATCTTACGGTTGGTGTGTCTTAGATTTTATGACATTGAAGCAGACCAAGACAGGAGGAGGAGTTTCCACTGGGGAACTGGCCTTGCTGTGTCCTGAGGGTGTCCCACCTGGCCTGGTCCTTGTCCAGGACAAGTCCCTCTGGTTACCTCAGGGACATTCAGAGCCACTAGAGAAGCATATGCTTTGCTTTTTTGCTGCTCACCAGGGCCCTGGAAAGGGGGTGGCCCCTGTGGCCACAGCATCAGGCTGAGGGCAGTGAGTGTGCACTGGGATCCCATCCGCACTGTGCCCTGTAGTGCCACCCTCCAATAGCCCCCAGCATGTAGGCAGACAGGATGCAGAATTGAGTGGCAGATGTTAGTCCCGGAGGTGCGGGTCAGCAAGAGAGGCACACCCAGAGCTCTGGCTACTCCCCAGCTTCTGAGGAAAGAGGACAGTGAGAACCCCAGGGAAGCTGAGGTACAGGGCAGGCCAGGTGGAAGGCTGTCCTATGGCTGGCACCTGTCTCCCCTCAGCCAAGCATCCGTAGGCCTCTGAAAGTTCTGCAGCTTCCCCACTGCTTCAACCCCCTCCCTGATGAGCCCCCTGCCTGAACTCCCCATGGCCCAGCAACTAAATGGTGAATGCCTCGCCCCACAGGGGGCTTTGATGGGCTGCTGCCCCTCCCTCTAGACTGGTGGTTACATATACTGAATATCACCCCTGACGCCCCCAAGAGAATCAGTGATATGGGGCCATGAGCTTATGTATCAAAGCAGGACACCTGCCTGTGCTGAGCATTCACTCTGTGCCAGGTCCTGTGCTTGGACTTCACAGGACTTTCTCCCTGGATCTTCCCAACATACCCGGAAGGTAGATGAGGAAACAGGCTCTGGGTGGCAGCTGCTTGCTCAGGGAGCAAATAAGTAGCATTTAGGGCTCATATCTGTCTGCCACAGCTCCCTACTTTCATGGCCCCCTTCCCTCCCCAAGCCCATAAAAGCAGGGATCTGGTCTATCCTGCAACCCAGAATCCCCCAACAAAGTGATAATCAAAGGCAGGAGATGGCCTCTGTCTGGAGCCCAGGGTAAGGGGAGGGTGTGCTGCCCCGCTGCAGCCTGGGAGCCCACACCAGGCACCCCCAGCCCTCACCCTTGCTCTGCAAAGCCAATTAAATATGCAGAATCTCATCTTGTTCCTGGGCAGCCGAGGGCTCCAAGTCACAGGAGGTGACATTGCTCTCCAACAGGTAAGTTGTTCAACAGATGGGCAGTCGAGGGGCAAAGAAATACATTATTAATGTTTCTGGTTAAATTAACTGATTAAAACCACCCCAGGTAAAAATGTACGTATCAGCGCTTCGCCCACAGCAAATGAGGAATTAATGGAATATGGCTGCGTCTTTGTAATGAAACACAGACAGGGGCTGTCTAGAAAGGTTCAGGCAGCGGCAGGGGGTGGGAGTGGGAAGCCTGATCCATCTGTTAAAGGGACCTCCACTGATTGGCACAGGACAGGGCAGGGAAAAGAGACCCAGGGGGTCTTCCTCAGATCTGACTGGAGACATGAGAAATCTGGAATCCTTGACTCCTGATTCACTGGAAGCGGGGAGGGGGCTTAGGGCAGAAGCAGCAGGCCACTAATGAGGGGTAGGTAAGGCGGCCAATCCCGTGGCCCCAGCTCTGGCCTTGCAGACTTCAAAAGTCAACTTGTTTTCCTTATCTATAAATTGGGAAGGAGAATAAAAGTCTTCAGCGCTCTCTCTCAACTCTTGCTTGTCTCACATTATTATAGGCTTCTAGGATAAATCCCAGTGTTTACAGTGTCCTTACCCTCAGTGCATAAGCTAGTGGGGAGCTGAACCCATTTGGGGTGTATTCAGACACCCCCTCCTTTGCATGGCTTTTGGAAAACTCCTGTTTGGACACAGGCATAAAAAGTTACCTACATATGTGTCTGGGAAGTTGGTTGCACACACATGCATGTACACACCTGTAAACACACATGCACTGGTTGACCCACACAGGCACACATCTGCATTCAGGGACCCACACATACAAGCAAGCCTGCACACAGACACAAACATCTCAGAGCTCCCACACACACACATGCACTGGTTGACCCACACAGGCACACATCTGCGTTCAGGGACCCACACATACAAGCAAGCCTGCACACAGACACAAACATCTCAGAGCTCCCACACGAGTGCACACACGGGCACACATGGTGAGTAGAAAGATGAAGCCATGTTGTGCAAGGGCAAGAGGGTGTCGGGCACACACAGCTTGGGTGTGGGGAACTGTGTGTTCTCATGATGACCCCCTGAGTTGCAGAGCCAAAAGGACAGAC
>NW_007788241.1:0-2354 GCF_000696425.1 Galeopterus variegatus
TAAACTGTAATTTATTTGTTTGTGAGCTAATCCCATATTTTCGTGTCATGTTGTGTAGTGCACTGAGTGCCCAGCAAGCAGCACGCTGGCCCGTGGTGGGGGCCACAGCACAGCCACACGGCAGCTCTCTCTGGGCACAGTGTCTCAACCCTGGGACACCGACAGTACATGAAACAGGAAACCAGCCTGGCCACCAGCTGCACCCTCCCCTCCTTCCCACTGTCTCGAGCACACATGGGCAGGGAGGCCAGGGCCCATCCCAACTGGCCTCTGAGCTTCTGACCCAGGATGCAGTGGAGTCCCCAGAAGACAGGAGGAGGCATTCTCAGCCCTAACGAGCTCCTTGTGACTCAGCACAGAAGCCCGGACCAAAGGTGCCTTAGGAGAAATCAATCCATGAATGGCAGTTTTGCGGACTCCTGCACCCCGGAGTGACCACAGTGACCTCCTGGCCTTGCCCCCCCACTCCCCGATGTCAGATGGGCCAGGACCTGGCGCCAGCGGGGGTGAGCAGAGGCAGGAGAGCAGCCCCAGAGCCTGGTCATCTCACACCTGCTCTCCTGCCCCTCACGGGCCAGACCAGGCCAGGCCTCAGGCCCACCCTGGAGCAGAGCGTGTCTTGCGCCTCCTCTGGGATCAGCTATGATGGCACCAAGAGTCCTGTTCCGGGTACTGAGGTTCCCGTGCAAGCGACAACCAGAGAGAAACCAGAGAGCTGGGCCCCCTTCCTGCAGGGAGGGACGCAGCCCAGGGCAACCTGGAGCCCTGACACCTGCTGCCTTCCAACCAGCACGGGTGGGGCTTCCACCCTGAGGAGGAAATTAGAATCTCTCACACACAAACACACACATAAATCACACACACACACATCACACACACACACACAAATATACCACACAAATACACGCATCACACACCCCACACAAGTACACACAAATACACACATCACACAGAAACACACATATACACACACCACAAAAATAGACATGCCACACAATTACATAACACATCCACAGACACACACACCAATGTGCACACAAACACCTACATACACACATGTACACAAATACGCACGTGCACACACAAAAGTGCACATGCTCCGCTTCTCACTGGCTCCAGGCAGGCAGCCTGGACAGCATGCCCACCACCCCGAGAAGAGAGTTCTCAGCAATGAGAGCTGTTGGAGACCCTGGTAGCTGCATCAGACTCACTTCTAATGTAACCAGAGGGACACAGAGAGGGACGGCCCTGGGACTCAGGGCAGCATCCCAGGAATGCTGGTCCATAGGTGATATTTCATCTCTTCAGCCCCAGTGCACAGGGCAGTTTCTATGCTCACCAACTATAGTGGACCTGCTGTCCAGACTCTCGGCAGGTGGGCACACCTTGGACAAGTGAGATCTGAGGAGACCCCGGGGGCCGAGGCCTGTGGCCTGTACCTGGGGGGACAAGGATGTCCCTGAGCACAGATGCTACACTAGGGACCAAGGGACACAAGTCCAGCTTCCCAGTGAGCAACACGATGATGGCACAGGGGCACAGAGCCCAGGAGCCAAGGGATGGCATTCATCCAAGTGATGAGAATGCATGCTACAAACGCACGGGGGTGTTCCAGGGACAACACCTGGCCACGGCTTAAAGCACACCGCACTGACCACTTAGCATAACTGCCCTCCAAGCTCCAGGGACATACCTGGCTGCCTGCTAACATCTCTCTTTGGTCATATAAAGAGTGACTCAAAGGTCTTGTACAGCTTTATGGAGGATGAGCAACACACAGTAAACTGCACACACGTAAACTGTGTAAGTCAATAAACCCTGACATGTGTGCAGCCCTGCACCACTTGCCAACCTCACGGCATGAACGTCCTCCCCTCCCTCACCCCCAGGCAGTCAGTGACTCGCTTCCTACCATAAGTAAATCAGCTTGCATCCTCTAGAATTTTATGTAGTCAAACAGTATGACTCTTCATTTCTGTTTTCTTTCACTCAGTGCTACAGTTTCACTTCAAACCACAGTGTATTTTCCGCTCACCTGTCGATGGATGTCAGGCTGTTTCCAGTTTCTGGCTGTTCCGATGATGGAGTTGCTTTGAACAAGTGAGTCTTCGTGTGCACAGCTGCCTTTAGGAGTGGAAGGGCTGGATGGCCGTGGAAGGCATACGATGAGATTTTTAAAAAACTGCCAAACTGTTCCCCAAAGTGGCCGCATCTTTTTAAAATCCCACCAGCAGGGTGACAGAGTTCCAGCTGCTCCACGTCCTCACAGCACTGGACAGGGTCAGTCTGTTTGTCTTAAACCTGCTGACAGTGCACAGCGGTATCTCATGGGTGTTACCTTTTTCTAGTGAATA
>NW_007788242.1:0-1276 GCF_000696425.1 Galeopterus variegatus
GCCAGTACCATTACTGTTTTGGTTATTATAGCTTTGTAGTATAGTTTAAAGTCAGGTAGTGTTATGCCTCCAGCTTTATTTTTTTTGCTCAGCGTTGCTTTGGCTATGCATGGTCTTTTGTTATTCCATACAAATGTCTGGATAGTTCTTCAAATACTATTTAAACTTAATTAATCTACCTTATCACACAGCAAGCAGTTTTACAGAAGCGAATTGCATATATTATGAAAGCGGGGGTTAATTTTATCTCTACAATTGCACAGGCTAGAACTTCTAGTACTATGTTGAACAAGAGTGGGGAAAGTGGGCATTCTTGTCTTATTCCAGGTCTTAGAGGAAAAGCCTCCAATTTTTGTCCACTCAGTATGATATTAGCTGTGTGTTTGTTGTATATGGCCTTTATTATGTTGAGGTGCATTTCTTCTGTACTTAATTTGTTGAGTGTTTTTATCATGAAGGGGTGTCAGATTTTATCAAATGCTTTTTCTGCATCTATTGAAATGATCATATGGTTGTTTCCCTTTGTTCTGTTGATTTGATGTATCACATTTATAGATTTGCATATGTTGAACCATCCTTGCATCCCTGGGATGAACCTCTTGATCATGGTGTATGATCTTTTTAACATGTTGCTGGATTCTGTTTGCTGGTATTTTGTTGAGGATCTTCACATCTGTGTTCATTAGGGATATTGGTCTGTAGTTTTCTTTTTTGTTGTGTTTTCTTCCAGTTTGGGTATGAGGGTAATGCTGGCCTCATAGAATGAATTTGAAAGTATTCCCTCTTCTTCAACTTTTTGGAAGATTTTGAGAAGAATTGGTATTGGTTCTTTGAATGTTTGGTAGAGTTCAGCAACGAAGCTATCTGGCACTGGGGTTTTCCTTGTTAGAAGACTTTGTATTACTGCTTCAATCTCATTACTCATTATTGATCTGTTTAGGCTTTTGAGTTTTTCATGATTCAACTTTGGTAAATTGTATGTGTCCAGGAATTTATTCATTTCTTCTAGGTTTTCCAGTTTGTTTGCATATAGTTGTTCATAATATCTTATGATCTTTAGTATTTCTGTGGTATCAGCTGTAATATCCCCTTTCTTATTTCTGATTTTATTTGGGTCTTCTCTCTTTTTGTCTTCATTAGTTTGCCTAAAGGTTTATGGACTTTGTTTATCTTTTTGGAAAACCAATTCTTCGTTTCATCAATCTTTAGTACCGTTTTCTCAATCTCTAATTTGTTTATTTCAGCTCTGATCTTTATTTCTCTCCTTCTACTGATT
>NW_007788243.1:0-2354 GCF_000696425.1 Galeopterus variegatus
CGCACCGCCCATGCCGGCCCCAGCGCGCCTGGGCGGGGTAAAGCCAGGGCAGCGGGGCGGGGGCATCTAAGTTCGCCGTCGTAGAAGAGGGCGCCAGCCCCCAGAACTGGCAAGGAGCGAGGGATGTTCCCAGCTCCGCCTGGAGACCTCCTCGCCCCCGCGCCTCAGTTTCTCCATCTGAGTGACGGACAGGAACGAGATAACAGGTCCCCAGTTTGAGATTGCAAAACCGGCCCCAAAAGGTGGAAACAAGGACCCCTGGCCCTTTTTCTGTATTTTGCAAGGCTCAGCTCGTGGACACGTTTCGAATCTTGTTTCGGGTCATGATTACTTGATTGTATACATAAGTTAATTTTTATCCAGCTGTAATTTAACGTGGGTGCACGTTTCGTATGTTAGACTCCAATAAAAACGTTGAAAACAAAACAAGTTTTTCCCCGGTGCCCGCTGAACCTGCCACCTGCAAGGTCGGGTTTCCCTGTGTGGACCAGACCCGTCCCAAGCCCCTGGGGGTCACTGCGTTCATTTCAGATTGCGCAGGAGCTCCATCCACTGCCTGAAATGCACGGGTCTTTACAACAGCAGCAAAGTGAGCGCCAGCGCCGCTGTGCAGACTCATCCCCACCGCACACACCCAGCAGGCGGTTTGTCTCAGGCTTACAGGTGAGGAAACTGAGTCAGAGAGGTGAAGGGACTTGCCGTAGACCCCAGGGCTGATGTGCCAGAGAGCTGAAACCCCAAAGCCCCAGGTCCTTGGAAACACAGTTTGCAGGAGAAGCCACACCCTTCCCAACTCTTCCCTGCTGTCTCTCTTTGCTGGGAGATCTGGAGCTTCTTACATCCCAGGGCAAGGTTCCCACTGGGGAAGACTTTGCCTTTTTAGCTTGAGAAGTGGACAAAGGGCAGTCCTCAGGCTCAGGGAGGTCAGGGAAGGGCAGTGGGGAAGGTGCAGATCTGCAGATAGACTCCTTAGAACCACTGTCCTGGTTGCATCCCTCCTCCCACTGCCCGCCAAAGGCCCAGTGCAGAACCCCAGTTTATAGACTGCTGGTTTAGCCATCTCCCTTGGAGGCTGCTGTCCGGGTCTCATGCCCTTGGACATCCAGAGAGCAATCTGGCCACCAGGATGGGCCTCCTCACCACTTAAGAAAACCCACTGCACTCCTTCCAAGGCCTAAACAAAAAGTCTCTCCATCTGGTCTTGACCTCAAAGGGCCTTGAATGAAAAACACACAGCAGGCTGCCCTGACCAGCCAGGCTGTCTGAGGCTGCTGACCAAATGCCAACAACCTGTCCTTGGGCCTCCCGCTGACCTGACTAGACCCCCAGGAGTATGGCAGGAGACTGGGCCTTGCCTGGGGACCTGGCTCTGCAGCAAGCACCCAGTTCCCCTCCTCTCCTTTCCCAGTGCTGGCCCACCCACGTGTGGCACAGATGGCTCAGTGGAGTGGACTTTCCTGAGGCTGCAGGTCTCTGGGAAGCAGAATCTGTAAGGAGAGTGGGACAGAAAGTCAGGGGAGCATCTTAGCTGTTGTGCTAACCACCCCTGAGGGCTAGTGCAGGAGCCCCTCCCTGCAGCCATGGTGGCAATCAGCTGGGAGGGGACTCAGGTGGCCCTGACTCTCTTCCCCCGCCCCTCGCCCACCACAGCCCACCATACTCCCCCCTTCTCAGGCTCTGGATCCTTGGAATTTCACCACCACCGAAGTTGGTCTTCCGGGGACTGTTGAGTGCCCCAAGTGAAACTACTTAATCTCCCCAACCCGGTTTCCTCCTCTGTCAAAGGGGGATAAAAATAGGGCATGATCCTTGCTCTGGGCAGGGACAGGGGCGTGTGCAGAGGCTGGGCCTTTGCCTTGCTCCTCCATCATCGCTCGCCTCTCTGTCCACCTTGATGTTTCACTCACTGGGCCTATTTACTGACTATCTCCCCTCCAGTGGGACAGCTCCATGACAGATGGGCTTTTGTCCACTGCTATATCTCTAGGGCCTTAAGTGATGTTTGACATCTAGTGTTTGCTCGAGAAATAGTTGTTGAATGAATAAATGTTCTCTTCTGCACCCCTGTCCTGCCCTCCAGCCTCCATCACAAGCCTCAGTGCAGCCAGACCACCAGCTGAGCAGCCACCCTGCTCACCTACACAAAAGTCCTTACAGGAGGCCCCAGAGCCATGCAATGGCCAGCACAGGGCCCAGGGCCTCAGCTGCCTGCTCCTCCTTCACCCACCATTCCCCTTGAGGCACAGAGCAGTTACATTTTGGCATTTAGTTTATATATCAGTTTCTTGGGGGGTTTTTTTTGTTTATTTTATTTTTTCCTTTTTGTCTTTTTTCGTGACCGGCAACGGATCGCA
>NW_007788244.1:0-1224 GCF_000696425.1 Galeopterus variegatus
GGCCTGGAACAGATAAGTGCTCTATTCCAAAGGGCACATTTGTATTATCATTATGGCCAATTATGAGTCCCCCTATACTGTTACATATAGAACCTACAGATCCAACAGTGCTAGCAGATAACGTACGGTATCATAAACCAGGTAAGATACCTATTCCTACAACCATCCTTTCCCGGGATGGCAGACTAGCATGTATCTTACCAGAGGGGCGAGAACTCCCCCTATTGGCACAAATAACCTTTGTCTTTTTGCCCATAGTGTTCTGGCTGCAGGCACCAGAGTCAACTGGATACAAACATGTTCGTGTGACCAATGTGTTGGCTTATTGAATATACACTGAACGTTATACCAATGATGTTTATACCAATGATGACTACTAACCGGACATGTGCGGCTAATAATTGAAAAACTACAGGACAAACCTTAAGGACAAGACTTAAGGCATATTGGACAGACAATAGGTTGTATGAATGTAAGGATCACTTATCCTTGCTAAGGGAACATCGTGGAAGATTCTGAATGTGTAGATTGTACGACGAGGGACCCTGAAGGGGTGGATTGTTGGGGAAAAATAGGAAAATGGTCAGGGCCCCTCAGATGTTCAGAAACTTGCCAAGCATTTGCTGTAAATATCCTCAGGTGTTCCTTGTTAGTACTTAAGGTAAATTGGGTATAGGCACGGAGGTGTCCAGGGTTGTGGACTTAAGTATAAAAGACTGACAGCTCTGAGCCACAGTGCTTCTCAGAACTCTCAGAGAAGCCACTAGAACGGTTGCTCCTAGATCTGAATAAAACCCATTCTTTTTTCTATACCTGCAGCTTGCAGAACCATTTTTCTCTATTACCTATCTCATAGACCTGCATGTGGAGGGTTTGTGACCCAACTTGTTCAACAGACTCAAGGGGTCTGTAAGCCCTAGCTTTACAGTAGGACAGATAAGGAAACAGTACAGACATGTTTGGTAGTGGGCAGTCCATAATCAATTAGTGGACACATTTGTGTCAGGTACGGTGTGTGTCCAGCACTGTCCCAGGTGCTGTGGGGGCTATGGGAGAAGGAAGGGGCTTAGCTTCCATCCCCTAGGAAATTTAGCACTAGGGTATGTGAGACCTGAAGAAGAGACAGGGCATGAGTTAAGTGCTACATGTTGTTGATCTGAACAGTGGGGTGAAGCCATCTGGTAAAGTCTGGCTGACATTTTTCTATAGAGGAATGCTGTACCT
>NW_007788245.1:0-2354 GCF_000696425.1 Galeopterus variegatus
GGTGTAGTTGTAAATGTTATTTGACCATATCCCTAAGTTCTGGGTATATCCAATTTCATAGCTTATTACTTACAGAACTTTTTGTCTGCTCATTGCTTACAAAATAATAACAACAAAAATTATCCCACCTATTCCTGATCTCTCTGCCAGCCTGACAAAAGTTATTAGGTTAAGTAATTTTTTCAAGACCATAAGGAGCAGAGGTGAGATTCAAACTCAAATTTATCTGAATGTAAAATCTGTGAGTTTTCTATGACACCAGGCTTCCTTTCCACCTTGAGGTAAAAATGTTTTCCATCTGAATGCATCTTTGACATTATGATGAAAGTTGGTGAATAAATAGGTTAATTTAGCAAAATTCACACTAAATGTCTTCTGTGGGTCAAATCCTTGGTGAGAATTACCACTGGAAGTAGTGCATTACTACTTCAGCCAAGTCCAACCTGTCTACCCTATGTCCCTGTCAGTGACACCAAAGTTCTTGTTTCCAAAAGAAAAACTTGGCTTTCTTTCCTGGGATTCATGAAATGAATGCACATTTTACAGTGACTTCAATACATGGTGAACTAAAAGGGAATAAAACTGGGAGTGGCATTTGCCTGCAAGTTGCTTGAACTCCAGCTGGGAAGACACACAGACCATGAACTAAATATCTTGCAAACCAGAGTTAGATACTTGCAACTGTAAGCACAAATAATGGGCTATGGCCAGAGAAGAAGGACCAGGTATTAGTGGCAGTGGGTACAGCAGGATTCATGGAGGGGAGGTGTTGAGCTATGTGTGAAGCACAAGAAGCATTTCCCAGAGAAGAATGTATATTCAAGTGATCTAAGAGTTCACAGTCAAAGCTCTGTCCTAGAACACTCTAAGGTTTCATTGTTTGCCTGCTGGGTGCAGACACTGTGCTGAATGCCCAGAATGCAACAGGGATGCAGGTGAAGTTCCCACCCTCATAGCACTTAACAGTCTGGAGGAGACAGAACAACAAGGGTTAGCAACGTAGAGGGATGGGTGTAAAACCAGGGCTAAGTTCAGGTGCGGTGTTCCTGTCTTGGGTAGTCAGGGACGTCTAAAGTGGGATCTGATGGGTAAGTGGGAACTAGCTAGGAAAAGGGGGCACTTTTTAGAGGTTTTGGGGGCAGTGGATGCTGATCTTGGAGGATTAGTGATAATGTGTTCATTTAGAAAACTGCAAGTTGTTTGCTAGAACATTCCATGGTGGGCTGGAGCCAGAAGAAGTAGGACAAAGTATAAGGACTGGATGGAGATGGACCTTGAAGAGCATGGCGTGCAGTTGGGATCACCCTGAACCCTGTCATCTGCCTTTGTTATTAGTGTAAATGTGAAGAATCCACATTTGGTAAGATACATTGGAGGCTTGTGACAAAGGGCCCCAGCTGTCTCCTTCCAGTTCTCAGTCATCATTCGGTCCCTCTTCCCTCAGCTCAGCCTCACAAAGGGTTCTGAGTTCCCATCTCCTTCTACATCATTTGTTACACACAGTCCCCCAACTTATGTGCAGCTTTGCACCATAGCCTCCTGGATACGAATAGTCTTGAAGGAAGGGCCTCCCGGGGACCACAGGCAACCGGCTTCCCTCCACCTCCGCATTTCTTCCTTTTCTCAGTTCCCATCTTCCCTGAGCTGATGTGGACAACAGCTGGTGTCCACCCTGCAGGCACGGTTTGCTTCAGTTGTCACCTCACTGTGGGGTGGCTTGGCAAGAGCGGAAGGAGAGGGCAATGGAGGGAGAGCACACCAGGGGCTCTGCTGCGCTCTCCGCCTCCCGCCCAGCCCGAGGTCCTGTCTCTTTGCTCATTTCCCCTCAGCTTTCTATTTCAGCACCGGCTTGTGTGGATGGACACAGCTGCTAACCTTGCTCTTCAGGCTTCTCTCAAATATCCATGTCTGCCGCTTCATCATGCCGTGTGAAGAGGGCCATGACCAGAACATCTGTGTGTGGAGTTTGTCTTTCTCTCTGACGTCTCAGTGAAAACAGAATGAGGTGCAGAGAGCCATTTAATCCCAGGCTGCTCTCCCTTTTACTATATGCATGAAGACCTTTAGCATCCTTTTTTTTTTTTTTTATAAAAAGCTTGCTCTGTGGATAGAAAAGTAAGAGAAACACCAGGTTTACAGTCTGTTCCTCAAGGAAAAAGTAGAAAAATTTTCATGGACACAGGCAGCCAAGCCCTGTGGCCACTGGGAGAAAGGGTGCAGGGACACCCTGAGAGTTCAGCAGGCACCTGATATGTTCACCAGAGACTCTATCCTTAGCCTTTTTCATGATGACACTTTATTCTCCCGGGTTTTACCTCCTAAAGGATAAAGCACACTTTAGACCTAGAAGTGAA
>NW_007788246.1:0-2354 GCF_000696425.1 Galeopterus variegatus
CTGCACCCCTCCCCACCCTGTGGTTGCACTTTTCACTTTGGGTTGTAGTTTCCTGTTTGTTGATTTCCCTCACTGTACCATAGACTTCTCAATGACTGAAATTTTGTCTTAACAGCCTTTATGTTCTCAGTACTAAGCTCAATCCCTGCCAGTAGTAAACATGCAATAAATAACATTTGTTGAATGAATAACCAGAAACCATGAACTTGCAAAGATTTGAACTTTAACTTGGTGTAGTTAAGGTTTAAATGCATATGGAATAAAGTGTAGCAGGGCTTGCTTTTATTTTATTTTGGTGTTTGTTTTTCAAGAGAGAGAGGCATGGGAGAGAGTTTGGCTAGTATGGAGGAAGGGAGGGAACAGACTTTAATGCAATTAAGACCGAGGCTTAAGCAGGTTGGAAGGTTGCCCAAGGAAATATTTGCAGAGCTAATGACCCAGTCTTGAGCTTGTTGAGTCTGCTGAGCTCTGTGCTGTAGTCTGCGCAGACGGCAAGAGAGCAGGTGCAAGAAAGCACCAGAGAAACACAAGAGAAAGTGGGCTTGGCCACAGCACTGCCCGAATCAGCCAATAAGCCAGAACTCTGTGGAGAGCCTGAGCAGGTCTCTCCCAGTATGCAAAGGAAGAGGTTTAAGTTTCCAGAACTTTTAACCAGTGTTCTCCTAGTGTTGGCCAAGGATTATCCATCTAGATTAGATAAATTCATTTCTCCTTTTTGCTGAAGGAACATAGACAGACTCATCAGTCAGACAAAATCTGACCATCCGTGTACCATGCACCAAGCACACTGGTCACATAGTTACACCTAGATTCCTAAATACACCAGGATTTTTCATTCCTCTGAAACTCTAAAGGGTGGCACCCTGCACCTCCTCTCTCCAGTCATGTCCAACCTGCAATGTTTGACTCACTTTTCAAGATCCATCTCAAATACAAGTCTTCCCTAACTTCCACGCAGAATTAATTATTTCTTTTAGTTTCTTAAGTAGTTGGTCTGCAAACCTTTTGTTCAGGGTGGGCCGGTTGGCGCAGCTGATTACAGTGCAGTATTATAACACCAAGCTCAAGGGTTCAGATCCCCATAATGTCCAGCTGCAAAACAAACAAATAAACAAACAAAGAAACAAAGAAAAAAACTTTCCAGTCAAACAACCCCTAAAAAGATTTTGGAAAACAGAGATTTTTGTTTGGCCCCTTGCAGATGATCAAGTCAATATTCCCAATTATTTTTTATCACAAGTTTAAATAGTTGCATAAGATTCGATTTCCACAGCACTGTAAAATTGAGAGTTTGAAATACAGTGAGTGTATTTCTCTTTAAAATGTATCAATGGAATTTAAATAGCATTGCAATTTGATCCCCCAAAATGTAAGATTTCCTTAATAAGAGTAGGGTAAAAGTGATAGAAAGCTGTGAGAGTGTACATGCTGGTGGGTTCCAGAAAGGAGAGCCTTTCCAGACAAGTTTGTGTATCTGAGGACAGCAAGAATTTGTGCTCCCTGCCCTCTGGTGCCCAGGGATGTCACCAGATCCTGAAGAAGAAATGGCTGAGGGATGGGTCTCAGCAGCAAAGAGCTTCCTACACCTCAGCATGTCACAGAAACAGCACAATGATTCTTGGTACCCATGAGGAGCCCAGCAGTCATAGGGGAAGAACCTTATACCTTGAAAGAGCAGGTGGAATGACAGGGGACTATCTCTGCAATGGCCTGTGCAGACCAAAGGCCGGACAGAACAACGCATGTGTGGACAGACAACAGTAGCCTGGTGAATTCTCTTCCACTTCTGGTCACTTTGGCATGACACTGCTACCCCCACTCCAAACCTGGATACAACCTTGTGTAAAGGGCTGAATGAGGTTTTGTTTCTACCACTCTGATGCAATGGCAGTGGTGTAATGGTGGCTTCAAAGATAAAATAAGTGAGTTAAAGAAAAGTAAGCTACATTTCCTACACAGCGCTGTGTGCAAGAAAAAATACACTGAGATACAGACCTGCTATAGATGTGTAGAGCACTAGTTTTGCTCACCTGGTTAGACCATATGGGCCACAATAATCAACCACATTGTATATCGTGTGTGCAAGAAAAAATACACTGAGATACAGGCCTGCTATAGACGTGTAGAACACTAGTTTTGCTCACCTGGTTAGACCATATGGGCCACAATAATCAACCACATTGTATATCGGAAACAAAAAATAAATATTAAAAAAAAAAGAGTTGGAAGGACCAGAAAAAAAAAAAGAAATTCCAATTAATAAATGTTAATGGTATAAAGGAAATAGGAAAACCACTACAGCAATAACTGTTGCAGGCCAAGAACTACTGATAGTCACTAAAATTAGTGGGCAA
>NW_007788247.1:0-1162 GCF_000696425.1 Galeopterus variegatus
GGTTGAAAGATTTATTCGTTTTTTGTTGCTCTTGGAAATGCAAATAGTGCTCTGGTATCACAGCGCACACTTCTCAGGATCGCGCTGTCTCCTGGCACGGCCGCTCCAGACCCGTTGCCATCTTAAAAGCCAGAAAATCTCAATTAAAGTAAATTAAATCTTTGTCAGGAGTTATAGCTTCTGGCAATCTCAATATTACAGAGTTCCAGTTGTTATAGAAATGTTATGAAATAAAAGCAGAAAAAAAACCTCATTTCAAAGAGTTTAAAAATTACTTAATTAGAATTTCAAGAAGCTGTTCATTTAGAATGTTAATATAAAACTAACGTATGGGGTCAAACATTTTGGTTTCTGATCTAAGACACTAAGATAGTTTTATTGTTTTTTTTTTTTTAATGTCAGAAGCAAAAGGATGTGTGTTGGAGGTTAGGAAAATGATGATCACTTCAACCCTTAGGTCCATGACAAGGGGAACCTGTCCTCTCTCTCTTTTTATGCCCTTTCTGGCTTTTTTAATTTTCCCCTGAAGCAAAAGCAATTAACAATTTAATTCAGGACCTCATAATCACTGGGCCCTGATTCCCCAGGCGAAAGAGTTAATGCACCATTGACCTCTTACCTCACTTGTGTTCCCAGGCACCAAGTTGACAGGCACAGGGCCACCTGTTTGAAAGTCACCTCAAGTGTTCTTTCTTGTTACGTCTTCATCCTTACATAATTGGAATTGCAGTCTGTCTGAAGACCCAATGATTCTAAATTCAAATTGTACACAGGTTTCTTTTTATAAGCTACATTCTCCAATCCAAATTGTTAACAGGGCATTACTTTTGAAAATAGTGGGATTTCATATCATATTTCATATGATAGCCCATAAGTCAGAATCTCTTGACTTGTGAAATAGAAGTTAAACCTTTATTTCTAAAATATTTGCTTAATTTTATTCTCTAATTAATGCTATTTGAAAACTGTAATAGGTCATTTGACATTTTGTATAAAAACATCAAAGTTGAAGCATTGATGATACAATCAAATGTTTGGGGTGGAGGGATTGCTGACTTTGGGAAGGAGATAGTGATTTAAACTTTGGATATATTGGGTTTGAAGTAATTGTGAAATATGGTAGATATGTATCAAAAGCCTAATGCATATATAGGAACATTTC
>NW_007788248.1:0-2353 GCF_000696425.1 Galeopterus variegatus
TGAATTTACATATATTGGTTTTTGCAATTTGTTACCATCATTATTATTTGAATAAAACTAGGACAGATCATAAATTTAGCTGTACAATAATATCACCTGCAGAGTGATAAAACAAGGAAATGGTTTACTTATGAGTATTGATTGAAATGTAAATAAGTAAATTCATTAGTATGCTTATTCAAATGACAATTGAGGTCAGTTAGATCCACATATGCCTAAAGAGAAAGTATTATTGTTTGGCCATTAGGTTGCAGAGTTTATTTAACTAAGGAAACAGGTAGAAAATCATTCATTTAGAAATTCCTCAAAATGTGATTCCTCATTTCTCCAAAAAGTAAGAATATATTGCCCTATATCCTTTAAATGTAGCCATTCAGAAACCTACCTGAGATGTACAAGTCTTTCTATCCTTATCTCTCGTACATGAACAATAGATCACATTTTATTTTTACCTACTGACTGTTGGGACTTAAATCCCTTAAGCTTCTACCTTCACTTTCTGTGTTATCCAAACATAACTAATTAGATTCCTGTTGTGTGTTTTCCCCTGGGAATGCTGTAACAACTTCAGCAAAGGCTGAACTTTTAATTTTTCACCCTTGTCCACATAGTAATAAATGTTAGAAATTTAACAGAATTTATTTCACACTAGGTTCATGGCTGCCATGAATCAATACCTCCTCCAGTGAAATCATATATCTAGTTAAACTTAAATAGATACTCTACTCAATGATTTCTTGTCCTTTTCATTGCTCATTCTGTTTCTTCCATTCTGAAACAGTCTCCTTCATCTGTCATTTAGAAGTATGTTAATCATACATGCTGCTTTTTTTTATTAATCATTGCCTGATTCTTTTCCACCAGCTCTATGCCAACCACCCTCCCTTCAATTATTTTATGGCTTTCCAGCGTCCAGTACACTCTTGACTTTTTATTTTTTACATCTGCTCATACATGTGTCTCTCTACATTCCCACAATCACTAGCACAAGGATTTGCATGAGTAATAACTAGGTGAGTGTGTGTCTTGGGATATTTTCAGGTCATTAGGCTGGTGGATGTTCAACAAAGAATAGGAGCAAATTTGAAAGTCTTTTTCTACTAATATAGTTGACATATACAAAGATGATTCTTCTAAAATAAATCTGTGCTGGGATGATACATTTTTTAAAAAGCCAAGTTCTGTTTACCTCCAAAAGAACTTTTGTATACTATATTAATGTTAATCCTTTGATAACTAAGAGGTACTGAAAGTTTAAATTTTGTGTCTATCCCAGTCTCTTCCTTACAGTTAATGATGCAGTATTCTACCCTTCCATAATCTGGGTCTATTGTCTTAGACTGTGACTTCACTGGACTCCTTCATAGGGACGGAGAGTTAAATCTTGTATTCATATTGCTCTGAGCATAAAAATGACTCTATTCTTCTATCTATAAACATGCTTTTTAAGCACATCTTCAGTCATCACTGTATAAAGCAAGGGGTTGCTAATGGCCATGTACTTACCAAAAGCCATCACTGACAGCAGTGGACACTCAGACTTGTAGGGGACAAAGGTATGAAACTAAATATAGATCATTGTGGATATCTTAACAAATATCATGTGCTTTTCATATATTCTTTAATTTATCTTCATGAACATTTTTATATAGTTCAAATAGGACCTTGTGTTTCCTTCTCTAACAACCTCTTGTTATACAAATACCAAAAGTGAGATCCAAAAGTAATCAGTAAACTTCTTGATTCTCATAGACGTGAAGTCTTTTTGACTCCAAAGTTCCTGCTCTCAACAGACTTCTTACTACAGCATAACATAAACAAAAACAAAAACCCCCATTTGAGGGAAATAATTCTTTTGGCTGCTCTCATGAAATGCTATAGAGTGTTTGTGTCAAAGCTAAATACATAAAAATAGTGATTCTATGTCTATAGATTCCTAAGAAAATGGAGAGGTCATTCAAGTTCCTTTTCTAATCTAAGGCAAGATTCCACCAGTGATTGACAGCAGAGGGTAGTAATAGGAGAGTCCGCCAGAACAATATATACTCTGGTTTATTTATCAGAACAATATATGCTCTGTGTTATTTATCTTAGCTGGACACTCCTCATGAAATACTATAGAGTGTTTGTGTCAAAGCTAAATCCATAAAAATAGTGATTCTATATCTATAGATTTCTAAGAAAATGGAGAGGTCATTCAAGTTCCTTTTCTAAACTAAGGCATAATTCCACCAGTGATTGAGGGCAGAGGGTAGTAATAGGAGAGTCCGCCAGAAAAATATATACTCTGTGTTATTTATCAGAACAATATATGCTCTGTGTTATTTATCTTAGCTGGACACTCCAACATATT
>NW_007788249.1:0-2353 GCF_000696425.1 Galeopterus variegatus
TGACTTTAAAGAAAGACAAATCTCAAGTAAAATCAGACTAGATCTGCACATAATCAGTAATGGAAGAACTGATTTCCCTCTGCCTGAGCGGCCTGGGGATTTCTGTTCCCTTCCTGCGTCATGTACACGGGACAGTCTGATCTTATCTTTTCTCATGGTTTTTCCTGAACCTTGTAAATCTCCTCCTTATGTATTTGTTATATAAAGTCACTTCTTTGTCTAGAGTTGTAATTTAGAATTAATTAATATTTCCTTAATTTTCAAAGAGAAACTATCAGAATTTTTACGTTTGAACATTTAGTAAATTTATATTCAATATGATTTACAGGTATTTTGTGACTTATGTGTATGGAGGAATGGGTATCTAGATTGATTCTAAAGGAACTTTATTCAGAATCCAGTTCCATTGAGAGTAGAGCAGACGAGTTGTTATGGAATGTGAATTGTTAACGATGATTTCTGAAGCTATTTACTGCTGACAGACTGTTCTTTGTGACTCGAATATACCCTAAGAGTTTGGTAAATCTCCTTGACCATCGTCAACATTTCTAGCAAATTTGAAACCAATACAAAAAGAAAATTGAGTGGAATGGTGTCAAAATAACTATCAAGTTCTATAGAAATATCTTAAGATTATATTTTGAGTATTTAATAAATACATATTAAATATGACTTCCATGATGTTTTTTGGAGGGAGGGATGTAATTTCAATGCCAAGATTAAAAGCAGAAGCATTGTTCCCACAATTTAGTAGTGAGCTATTAGTAATAAATAGTCAATTAAAGAGTGTATTTAAAAGCTCAGATACAAAAGAGGAAATCTTCCTAATATTAAGACATGATTTAATATTTCTAATATGACATATTGGTCCAGATCATGCACTTTGGAATAGACAGGTCTCGACTGAATCCCAAACTTTGCCACAGTTACTACTCATATGACGTTAGGAAAGTCACTGAACTTCTGTCAGCCTCAGTTTCCTCATCTGTGAAATGGCTATGAGGATCTCCTGCTTAGGGCTATTGTGGATGGAGACAAGGCACTGAAACTGTGTAGCATGGTGTCTGGCTCTTGATAATTATTACCTGATATTAATTTTCTCTTTAATGGGATGATAAAGGGCAATTTCATCAAGTTCTTCCACTAAACACAATATATGGATTTTATAAGCAATAACTACTACACAATTAAGGAAGGAAATGAGCTAATGGACCCAAGACCTCCTGCTTGTCTGGTAGCCATGGACTGAACATCACAGACTTAATCAAGCCAAAATCTAGAAGATTTATCCTTTAGACTGGAAGCTTTCGAATGTGGAAACTGTTCTTGCTTACTCTTTTATCTTCAGCATCCAGCACAAAATTGTCTTTAATAAATATTTGCTGAAAGAAGAATGAACAAATGAGGATGTAAACCATGAAGACTCTTTTCACTGACGTTGAAGCTGAAATGTCTCGTTGAACATAGGAATTCCATGAAACTGGCCCATGAGCAGACAATGTAACAAAAGTCACAACAGCATAAATGTTGACTGATCTCAGCCTGCCCTCTAAGAAGCTAGATCAATAAGAAGTAGAATGTATTGAGATTCTACAGTAATTCAGTATAAAAAATATTTTTGCACCGTTGTTAGGGATGAGATAATAATAAAACAAATAGTAGAGGGAGGGTTTGCAGGTTTGGGGGAGAAACCACTAAGTTATATCCCAAAATATAGTGAAGAGGTAATTAACAAAGTTCCTTTTGATGCCTCTCACTCAAAACACCTTCTACAAAAAAGTACCTTGGACTGATAACTTATGCCAGTTGTTCACTGACACGATCCTCAAGTCATTGTAATTTCTAGCCTGAGTCTATTCTTTGTGTATGCCTGTGTCCTCTAAATGTAGCATTTTACTCTACTTATAGCCAGGGAGGGGAGAAAGCATTTACGAAGTAGTTTTGTTTCCATGTCCTTCCTGTGCCTGTACCTGCTGTTCACATACTGAAGCCAAGAATGCGGCAAAGACAGACAAGGTGGATCACAAATTGTCTTTTTTCTAGAAAGTATCTATCAGGTTTTCAATACTACAGTAGAAATAGGAAAAGTTACTCACCGGGAGGAGTTACTGTGAGCTTAGTGCCATCTCCAAATATCTTGATCCAGCTGTTGTGATCACACTGGTCACGGCTTCTACAAAAATCTCAGCCTTCTCCTAATCATCACACGACTAGCAGAGTAACAACCTTGTACTGTCCATTTGAACCTCTGGGTTCCTTTGGAAGTCCTTAAATACAGGTTTTGTGGCATCAGATAGTTTATAATTTTTACTTATGAATTGACTTCATAAATTGTTTTCCACTAAGGCAGTAA
>NW_007788250.1:0-2353 GCF_000696425.1 Galeopterus variegatus
AAGCTAATCGATCTAAGTAAACTCATCAGACCGAGCTCATCCATCAAAGTAAACTCATCACTCCAAGCACATCGATGTACGTAAACTCATCAGAGAAAGATAATCGATCTAAGTAAACTCAACAGACCGAGCCCATCGATCTAAGTAAACTCATCAGACCAAGATCATCGATCTAAGTAAACTCATCAGACCATGATGATCGATGTAAGTAAACTCATCAGACCAAGCACATTGGTCTAATTTAACTCATCAGACCAAGATTTTCGATCTAATAAACTCATCAGACCAAGCACATCGATCAAATTAAACTCATCAGACCAAGCACATTGGTCTAATTTAACTCATCAGACCAAGATTTTCGATCTAATAAACTCATCAGACCAAGCACATCGATCAAATTAAACTCATCAGACCAAGCACATTGGTCTAATTTAACTCATCAGACCAAGATTTTCGATCTAATAAACTCATCAGACCAAGCACATCGATCAAATTAAACTCATCAGACCAAGCACATTGGTCTAATTTAACTCATCAGACCAAGATTTTCGATCTAATAAACTCATCAGACCAAGCACATCGATCAAATTAAACTCATCAGACCAAGCACATTGGTCTAATTTAACTCATCAGACCAAGATTTTCGATCTAATAAACTCATCAGACCAAGCACATCGATCAAATTAAACTCATCAGACCAAGCACATTGGTCTAATTTAACTCATCAGACCAAGATTTTCGATCTAATAAACTCATCAGACCAAGCACATCGATCAAATTAAACTCATCAGACCAAGCACATTGGTCTAATTTAACTCATCAGACCAAGATTTTCGATCTAATAAACTCATCAGACCAAGCACATCGATCAAATTAAACTCATCAGACCAAGCACATTGGTCTAATTTAACTCATCAGACCAAGATTTTCGATCTAATAAACTCATCAGACCAAGCACATCGATCAAATTAAACTCATCAGACCAAGCACATTGGTCTAATTTAACTCATCAGACCAAGATTTTCGATCTAATAAACTCATCAGACCAAGCACATCGATCAAATTAAACTCATCAGACCAAGCACATTGGTCTAATTTAACTCATCAGACCAAGATTTTCGATCTAATAAACTCATCAGACCAAGCACATCGATCAAATTAAACTCATCAGACCAAGCACATTGGTCTAATTTAACTCATCAGACCAAGATTTTCGATCTAATAAACTCATCAGACCAAGCACATCGATCAAATTAAACTCATCAGACCAAGCACATTGGTCTAATTTAACTCATCAGACCAAGATTTTCGATCTAATAAACTCATCAGACCAAGCACATCGATCAAATTAAACTCATCAGACCAAGCACATTGGTCTAATTTAACTCATCAGACCAAGATTTTCGATCTAATAAACTCATCAGACCAAGCACATCGATCAAATTAAACTCATCAGACCAAGCACATTGGTCTAATTTAACTCATCAGACCAAGATTTTCGATCTAATAAACTCATCAGACCAAGCACATCGATCAAATTAAACTCATCAGACCAAGCACATTGGTCTAATTTAACTCATCAGACCAAGATTTTCGATCTAATAAACTCATCAGACCAAGCACATCGATCAAATTAAACTCATCAGACCAAGCACATTGGTCTAATTTAACTCATCAGACCAAGATTTTCGATCTAATAAACTCATCAGACCAAGCACATCGATCAAATTAAACTCATCAGACCAAGCACATTGGTCTAATTTAACTCATCAGACCAAGATTTTCGATCTAATAAACTCATCAGACCAAGCACATCGATCAAATTAAACTCATCAGACCAAGCACATTGGTCTAATTTAACTCATCAGACCAAGATTTTCGATCTAATAAACTCATCAGACCAAGCACATCGATCAAATTAAACTCATCAGACCAAGCACATTGGTCTAATTTAACTCATCAGACCAAGATTTTCGATCTAATAAACTCATCAGACCAAGCACATCGATCAAATTAAACTCATCAGACCAAGCACATTGGTCTAATTTAACTCATCAGACCAAGATTTTCGATCTAATAAACTCATCAGACCAAGCACATCGATCAAATTAAACTCATCAGACCAAGCACATTGGTCTAATTTAACTCATCAGACCAAGATTTTCGATCTAATAAACTCATCAGACCAAGCACATCGATCAAATTAAACTCATCATAGAGGAAGCTATTCGATCATAGTAAACTCATCAGACTAAGCCCTTCGATCTAAATAAACTCATCAAACCAAGCTCTTCGGTCTAAGTAAATTCATCAGAGAAAGCTAATCCATGTAAGTAACCTAATCCGACCAAGC
>NW_007788251.1:0-2353 GCF_000696425.1 Galeopterus variegatus
TTGGCAGGTCAGTGACAAAACCAGGACTGGAATCCAGGGCTCCATCTCCATCACCACCTGCCTGCCCTTCAGGCCTCTGAGAGTGGGGAATGCAGGGCGCTTACCTGAGACATGGCTCTGTCACCCAGGACCTGCAGGTCTCCTGTGCCAGCCTCTGGAGTGAGAGCCAGGAGCAGAGGGAAGTTTAAGTAGCAGGTAAGCCAGACAAAGGGGTGAGCCAGGGACAGAGGGTGGGCAGACACCCTGTGAGACCAGCACAGGGCGTGTGGAGGACTGGCCACTTCTGGCTGATACCAGGATCGGGGGGGAGGGGACAGGGGGAGGGAAAGGGATCTGTCCTGGAGGCCTGAGGAGGATGAGGCCATAAGTCATCAGGGCCAGCAACGTCAGGGGGAGTGTGACTTCTGGAAGCCACCACGAATCCATGTGTGGTTGTGTGTGTTTCTGAGAGTGTGTGTCTGTATGAGTCCACAGGTGTGTTTCTGTGTGTCTCTGGGTGCTGCACCTGTGTATGTGACTCGTGTGGGTTCGTGTGTGTGTGTGTGTCTGTGGGGTGGGGGGGAGTCTCTGCTCTGAATAAAACCAACCCTGCTGACACTCAGAGCTAGGACTTCTAGCCTCCAGAAGTGTGAGAAAATGAATTTGTGTTGTTTAAGTCGTGCAGTCTGTGGTCCTTTGTTATGGCAGAGTCAGCAAACCAACACAGCGTGTAACCAGCTTCCAGACAAAGACCATGACATCACCAGCACCCCAGAAGCCCCCCTTACGCCCCTTCCAGTCTCTAACTCTCAAAGGTAAGTACTGTTCTGACACTTAGCACCATGGATTTGTTTTGCCTGTTTTTGAATGTTTCGTAAGTGGGAACGTGTAGAACGTGCCCTTCTGTGTCTAGCTTCTTTTACTCCACATTATGTTTGTGAGATTCACCCGCGGTATTGTGTGCAGTCATCGTTCATTTTCATTGCCTTATAGTATTCCACTGTGTAAATTACCACAATGTAGTTATGTTTGATGGGCGGTTGGGCAGTTTCAGTTTGGGGCTATTACAAACAGTGCTGCTATGATGCTTCTGGTACACGCCTTTTGGTGAACATGTGTGCATATTGCAGTTGGGCATGTACCGAGGAGTGGAATTGCTGGATCATGGGGTTTGTGAGTGTTCAGTTTTAGTAAATACTGCCAAGCAGTTTTCCAAAGTTACACTGTGTTATATTCCCACCAGCAATGCATATAAGTTCCAGTTGCCAACACTTGGAATTTTCCATCTTTTTCACTGTAGCCATGTCACATGACCCTCCCGGATTTGTAAGTTGTCATCTCAAATTTTTCAGCCTGAGTTTAAGTAGTTGCAAAATTTATTATTTTCAGGGGATTATAAATATTGACATTTAATAACATTTATATTTATTTATATACATTGAGAAATGGATCCAATAGAATATAAATACCATACTGGTTTGATTTCCACCTTCACCCGTTTAAAAACACATGAATGAGTTCTTTAACAGTTGGAAATTTTATGGCATTCCCTTTTCTCCTTGAATTTTTATTTGCTTTCTACCACCCCTGCAGAGCTTTAATCTAATGTATTGTATGTCTACGCTTGAAAGTTTGTTGTTGATTAAGCTCAATCATTTCTTCATCGACTCATTTTTCCATTCATTCAGCTATAATATATTAAACATCAACTATAAAACAGGCTCAGTGCTGGGGACACAGTTGTGAACAAAACAAAAACTCCTGTCCTTATAAAATTGACATTCTAGTTTATCTATCAATGAAATAAACGACAGAGCGGCTGGTGCTAAGGGGGAGAGAGAGAAGAGGGTAGAAAGGGTTGAGGGGGGGAAATGTTAGTTCAGACACAGAGGTCAGAGAGGGCCTCGGTGGGGTGACTTAGAGTCAAGACTGCACGAGGTGAGAGAGGCAGCTGTAATTATATCTATGGGACAAGCTCCAGGCAGAGGGGGCAGTACATGCAAAGGCCCTAGGGCGAGAAAGGTGCCTAGTGTGTTAGAGAAATAGCTAGAAGGGCAGCGAAACTGATATGAAACTAACAAATGAGAAAAGAGCTGAATGAGGTCAGATGGGCAAGAATATCAAAGTCCGCTTTTCTGCATCAAAATTACGTATCCGCATAAAAATACTTTTCAAAGACTGGCCAGTTGGCTCAGTTGACTAGTGCACAGCCTTGTAACACCAAGGTCAAGGGTTTGGATCCCGGTACTGGCCAGCCACCAAAAAAGAAAAAATAATTCTTAAATTAAAGAAAAAAAGAATTCAGATTTGCTGTTTGTGTAAAATACACACAGGATGATTTCAAGGACCTAGTACCAAAAAAAAAAAAAAAAAA
>NW_007788252.1:0-2352 GCF_000696425.1 Galeopterus variegatus
TTATACTATTATACTATTTTTTTTTTTAATGTTTGAAATTTTTTTTTGAGAGATAAAGTCCTCTTTTCTATACCCTCCAGCACTATCATTAGCCTTGGGTTGCATACAAATTCTTGTAATCCTGATTACCTATTATTAAGTTAAACAAAGTACTAAATAATGCAGATATTTAGTAGCAAGTGACAGCTTTTTTCCTAAGATGCAAGTTCCAAATCATGGTGCCATTTCCTACTTTGAACACATTATAACCTTAAAGTTTCCCTTATGTATAGCCAATGCTTGTGCTATGAGTTGAACATTTGTCCTTTTTAAAGCTTATATTGAAACTTAATCCCCAATACAGTATTTGAAAAGTAGTGCCTTTAAGGGGTGATTGGATCATGACTATGCTCTTATGAATGGATTAATCCATTCATGGATTATTAGGTTAATGGTTTAATAAGTAATCATGGGTGTAAACTGGTAGCTCTATAAGAACAACTGAACACATTAAGAAGTGTTCTTGCCATTTTTGCCATGTGATTGCCTGTGTCACCAAAGGACTCTGTAGAGAGTCCCACCAAGAAGAAGGCCCTCACCAGATGTGCCTCCTGGACCTTGGACTTCCCAGCCTCCAAAACTGTAAGAAATAAATTTCTACTTCTTACAAATTACCCAGTTTCAGATATTCTGTTATTAGCAACAGAAAACAGACTATCATAGATTGTTATGAAATCTTGTACCCGTACATACCTCATAGGTGTGTTGTGTAGATTTAAAAAGCAATGACTATGGAGTTCCCCTCAGAGTGTCTGGCACACGGGGAAGGCACTTAGTGTAAACACCCTTCCCACCTTCTTCTCCTCTTCCCAAACCTAAGTAGGAGAAGCTCCTGTTAGTTCCTTCAGAATGTAAATATATTACCTGAGATGGGTACTAAGTTAACTCATTAGCACCCCCAAGACATAAGCATAAGATTGCTTTTGTTATCAGTCCCCTTTAATTCTCATGGACTTTTAATAGAGAAGGTCCATAAACCAAAAGCATGGATTCAGCCTCCAATAACTAAAAAATAGCAGAGCTAGAATTGGAACTGGAACCTTCTAATTCCAAAGTCCAAAGGAGGCTTGCATATTGAAGCCCAGAATGAGAACACTAAAGAACAAGAGAACAGCAGGGTGAGGACTTCTTAAAGAAGGCACAGGAGGTGGAGGCACCTATCCCTTCATGATGAGGCGGGGCAGAATGGGTACATAGCCCAGGGAGGCTGCTCATAAATATTCAGGCTGGATCAGCCAGTGCCTGTGCACTAGGTGGGACAGGAAGGACAGAGGACAGGGCATTAGGAGCTTGGACCCAGGACGGAAAGGGAGAAGGTCAGGGACATATGCATTTCTCTCTGGCCAGAGATGCCTATGCACTTCTATGACACATACCTTCGCTTGGCAATAAAGCCCTATTATGTTCTGTTTCTCTGTCCCTCTCTTCTTTTCCTTCCATAGGTCCCATGAAAGATTCTTCTTTCATGAACTAAGAACCTGGATCTGCCATCCAGTAAAAACAAGGTGGCCCTGGTATGCCTTAGATTTCAGTGTCTGTATCTGTCCTCATCTTATTTACACACTGAACCACATGACAATCATCTTGGTGATCTGGAAAGGCCTAAGGTTCCATTCTCAAACGGGTTCTCCAGAATATTTAGGATTGTGTCGTTTTCATACACTGAGCTAAAAGCACAGTAAGATCTCATTTCAAATTTCCTTAAAAGTAAGTTTAAAATTATAACTACAGAATGATTCTGGGAAAATCTAGCTTCATTTTTACTCTTCTCAACTCCATGCTGTATACCATATTTGGTTTTTACCCCTGGGAAAGCTATTGATAATTATGCCTGTTTTGGTCATTTGAAATCTAGGGCACAGTGAGTTTTAATGGTAAAAGTTAGCCTATTAGTACATTCCTTCCTATGGAAAATACGTAAAAAAGGAAAGATTCTTATATATTTTGCTGATTTTATAAGTAATTCATATTCGTAGCTTCAAAAATTTAAATGTTAGAGAAGGGTATAAATTAGTGAAGTTTCTTTCAGCATGAACCACAGTTAATTTTTATGTTGCTCTTTCAGACTTTTCGTTTTACAGAGTTTACAAACCACTTTCACGTACTTCATCTCATTGAAACGTCACAACAGCAATATTCAATTATAAATGTGAGATTGGGGAAATTGTTTTCCAGTGAACTTTAATAACCTTCTCACAAAAGGGAGTACCATGACTGACTACCTTCTATTCACATTTGTGCAAACCCAAGCCGGGATTGATTCACTGTGACCTTTCATGCTCAATCCATATAGCAAACAGCAGACGGGGCTGT
>NW_007788253.1:0-2352 GCF_000696425.1 Galeopterus variegatus
GGTTAGCTCTTCTGCCCTGTAGACATTCCAGCCACATTGTTCTGAAAGTGGTGATGCAGGACTAGTGTCGATATTACAAAGTCTTCACAAGAAGGGAAAGTAGACTAAACAAGAAATCGAATGGCAAACGTACGTAGCACGAAGAGTTTCTTTTTCCTAGACATTTTCTTAGATCTCTCCTACTTATATATTGCAGGAATATATGAATATAATGATCTACGTGCAGAGGCTTTTATGTTATGAAATGAATGTTCTGCTCTTGCATCACTAAGCACCCACCAACCCACTGGATTCTTTCTTTGAGCGTAAGAGATGGAGAAGGGGTGGGTCTCTGTGCCTTTAGCTGCTGCTGTTGAAGGCAGGGTGAAGTGTATACACTCCCACCAACTTCCACGATCATATGGCTTTAACTACACATATATTTTGATTTTTAATTTCTTCGTGAAATATCTGATACATTTTTGTTTGTAACTCTGTACCACTAATCCTTCACTCACCTAACCAGCTAAATGAGCTCACCAAGATTTAGTCAAAAGTAATATAACTCCTGGGATATCAGTTCTGGAATCCCATTTGCAGCATCCTAAGGTAGACGAAGGTGTCCTCCCCAGATGTCCACCCCAGGTGGAGTCATGCCAAGACAGTGTGCAGCCCACGTCCCTCAACAACCGGCTACTTCGCAGAAAGTGAAGCTTTTCCCAGCAGTGACTTGACCTTTCTCATTTAAGCCATTAGTCCAGTAGAAATGCTCAAGCAGGCAAGTGCACACACACAGCCTTAGAGGTCAGTCCAGCTGACATGAAATGTGGCTTTACAAAAGTGTCAAATACCAGGGATCTCTGCACACAGCATCAGGGGCTCTTGCCTGTCTCTGTGGTCGAGTGACCCTCCACAATCTGGCCAAAGAACATTCTGTGACTCTGACGTCAGAAGACTTGAGTTGTGCATGAACCTCTTTCAGCTGCTCCATGAAGTGTGAAGAATTCTTGGTTCCACTTAAGAACTTTCTAGTAGCCTCAAGGTCAGGAGCCACTTCACAGCATATTCTCAAGAGGAGCATTCAGAATGTCACCAGGCCAAGCAAATACTAGAGCAGCATGGGATCCCAGAGCTTAACTCTGCATTAGTGCTCTTTAAAAGTTTTAGTACAATTCATCTTTGCATGCAGTCCTGGAGACAGGAATTTTAAACAAATAAAATCATTCTCGATATAAGATACATGAGAAGGTTTCATAACTATTCTTTTTCTAGTGAAATTAAATTGCTGCAAGAGATGATAGAAATCTTAATGAACATTAAGAGGATATTATGCTCATCAGGTCTATTAAATGTTCTGATAATCTCAGTTTTATATTGTGCATTAAGAACACTGACATTTGGTGAGTTATAAACAAATTACTGTAAGAGTCTCCTGGTACGCCAACATCATCTAACAGCTTGCTAAAAACAATCTAGAAAAGAGAAGAGCTGGGGAAAATTGTTAAAAAATAAACATACCATTCTTAAAAAGAAATAAAATAAAAGTGTTAGCTTTTGTTAAAATGACAAATACACCAAGGAACCTATCTGCTTGGTCCGTTTGTAACAACAATTCAAGTTGCAATTTTGAAAAACATTCTGTTAATTTTCTGTTCTCTTCAAAAGCCCCAGAGTGCACATCTTTTCTCAGTGCTCAGGTAGACTATTCTATAACTGCTAGTTACAAGCCTGATTTTTGGCTCTTCCCCCAGGCACAGATCTCAATCAGTTTTAGGACTAAGTGTAGGACTATTAGTATTTGGGCAGCCACTATGCTGACATAAACATCTTTCTAAGGGTATTTGGAAAGTAATGGTACACATATGATTTGTCGATATTAACATAAACAGACATTAAAGCCCCAGAACGGTCTGTGCAGTGGAAACCTTTGTCCTATAGTTTCTGAAGGCTGTGCATCTATGTGGCTGTGTTTTGTCCACAGATTCCTGTAGCATTAACACCCACCTCGTTCACCCCCCCCTCACTCCTCTTTCTGTCTCCCCTCAGTGCATGCCTCCCAGGCTCTGCCTGTAGCAGAGTGAAGTTCTCATTGTCTTACACATGATGCATTTATAAAATGATGTGGTGATGATTAAATACACAGGTATGGTCCTTCTGGGTCTGTGCTATTCTCAACGCTGATCTGGTCAACATGATTCACTTTCTTTGAAAAACGTCCTGTGCATAGGCTCAATGCAGGCTCACCTCACTTCAGAACTCCAGGCTGCTCCCATGGTCTTCATCCTCCACTTGCTAACAGCAGAGGTGACTCGTGCTTCTGCTCCTGAGAGGAAAATGACTCTGGTCCTGGCCAGAGGTTGCTGAGGGGTGATG
>NW_007788254.1:0-2351 GCF_000696425.1 Galeopterus variegatus
TTCCTGTTGTTTTTAAACCTGAATTTGTGGTAATTTGCTGTAATAACCACAAGAAACTAATACAGATTTTGACATAGAGTAAACATACAGAAGAGTAGCAATGCCACTTCCAACTGCTAAATTCAGAAACAAAACACTGCCTGGTGGAGAGAGCTGGTTAGAGGCATTTTTTATCTAATAAGTTATGTATTGTTTTGTCATAGAAACCAAGACTGAAAATCTAGATAATATATTTAAGAGTAGCTGAGCACCTCATTCATTATAGGCATGCCCTAACACATGTCAGAAAGATTCCACAGAGGCAGTGGATCTCTGGGTAAAATTTCAGAGTTTGAAACCCAGTTCCCAGGTCCATTCTGAAAAGGGAGGGATTATGAGGTTTGGTTGCTATGGAAAGTGTTTCATGCACAGACAGTTAAAAGTCAAGTATTATCATTGTTGATGATACTTTTAATCAGTAAGGGTTAATAAAACCTAGTTAAAAATGATGGAAGAGGAGGAATAAATTAGCTAGGAAGCAATTAGCATTATCAAGTGAATAGATTACTTTCCTGTCCTTTGCCCAGACTGAATAATGTGAGAATCCAAAACAGAATGCTAATACATGGACGTAAGAGATGAAGCATGTAAACAACATATACCGGAAAACAGGTAACTTTAGAGTAACTAAGCGCTTTGCCCAGACTGAATAATGTGAGAATCCAAAACAGAATGCTAATACATGGATGTAAGAGATGAAGCATGTAAACAACATATACCGGAAAACAGGTAACTTTAGAGTAACTAAGCTGATTCGAAGATGATCAGGACTGGTAAAAAGCAGGGAGACTTAGGGGAGAAGAATTTCTGAAAAACCATACAAGACATACTATGCCAAATGAAAAGTCACCTACCAGAAATATACAATATTGCTTGCTCCATCTTCTCAGTTAGCTATGAGAAAGAATGTTATCTAAGTCAGTTCAGGCTGCTATAACGAAAATGCCATAGTCTGGGTGGCTTGAAAAACAGAAATTTATTTCTCACAGTTCTGGAGGAAGGGAAGCCCAAGATCAAGGTCCTGACCCATTCATTTTATGGTGAGGACTCTTCCTGATCTGCCAACTTGCTGTAGCCTCACATGGTAGAGAGACAGGCAGGAAGCATGCCCTCTCATGTCTCTTCTTGTAAGGGTGCTAATCTCATCATGAGGGAGCCACTATCAGGATCTAATTACCTCCCATGAGTGTTATCTCCAAATACCATTGCAGTGGGGATTAGTGTTTCAAAATACAAATTTGGAGGGAAAGGACCACAAACACTCAGTCCATAGCTACGGTGTTGTTACTTTTGATAGGCTAAGCCTGTCTGCCTTTCCGGGCAATCTGGGCGTAAAGGAAAGTTTACATACATACCTGAGTTTAACACAACCTGATATAGTTACCAATTAATTTTTTTGCTTAATTTTCAATACCACCATGTTCATGTATTATTTCTTGCTCTAAACTTGCTTTTTTAATACTGAAATCTCTACACTTCTTAAATCGACAAACACATAAAAAGCGATATATGTGAATTCATTTAGTTAGTGAACAAATAATAAATGGGTTACTTCTATTTGATAAGCACTTCTGAAGCTGACATTCTACAATTTCTTTTAGTAACAGAAAAAAATACAAATAAGTAATATGTGTAAATATGTTAGATGTGGATAAATGCTATAGAAGAAAAGAAAGAAGGCAGGAGAAATATTGAGTTTGGGTGAGGTGGGAGGTGGGGGAGGCAGTGTTGCTCTTTTAAAAAAAGATGCAAAATAAATTTCTCCCTCAGGAAGTGACATCTGAGCCCATCCCTGAAGGAAAGGAATTAATCATACATGCAGCTCTCTGGAGGGGAGCAATCCAGACAGGAGGATATAATTCAAAGGACCCTTTGTGAGAAAGCGCTGGGTTTGGAGGGACTGCAGGGAGGCCGGGGTGGCTGGTTTGGAGAGAGAAAATGGGGGAGGCAGCAGATTAATTCAGAGATACAGGAGAAGTCAAATCTTTTGAATATTACAGGGCTTTGGCATTTATTCTGAATGAGATTTACTACTGGAATATTTGAGCAGAGGAATGACATGATTTATACAGAAAAGATAAATTGTTCTCTCCATCAGGTCAGATCTAGAACTACAGAATAAAAACAAAATGTGCTACCTACAGCACCCACTTTTTAACTCTAGAAAATATGCGCTTAAAAGATCCATTTTCATTTTTTTCTTCTCATATTTTTCAGGGATTTTTGGGTTTATTTTTACATTATACAATATTTAGTCCATATCTCATATGCTGATATTTCTGATCACTTGAATGCAATAGGGGCGTGATATC
>NW_007788255.1:0-2351 GCF_000696425.1 Galeopterus variegatus
TCCAGGCTTCTGGGCACCACGAGCAGACGGCCACTGAGAGGACGCAGGGCAGAGCCCTTTGGGAGCAAATTTTCACTTCCTTCTTCAGCCAGACTTGAAGAAAAACCTTCCCTTCGCTTCTTCGGCTCCTACCATCCTGTAAGACCCCGGGGAACTCTGTCTTACCATGTTCTGTCCTCCTCAAGTAAACAGAAGTAGAAAGTGTGGTTGGGCACAAGCCACGCAGCTAAACACTGCACTTCCCAGACCCGCAATGAAGTGTGAACAGGAGGGATGTGGTCACCTCCTGGGCCCAGCCCTACAGGAAGGGAGCCTGCCCTCCCCATGCCTCCCCAGCCACTTCCTGCTGTTGGGATGTGGACATGGCTGAGAGCCATCTTCGACCATGCAAAGGCAGAGGGACTGAGGAGGAGAATCCTATGAATCCTCCGAGCAGAGCCACAATGCCCAGCTTGAAACATACATGAGGGGGACATGCACTTGTCTCTCATTTAAGCCATTTGGATTTCACATCAGCTAAACCCACATCACAATACAGAAGTTCAATAAGCCAATACAGAATCACATTTCCTTCTGCTCCAGGCTGCCCACGCCTGCCAGCAAGGTAGCAGGGGTGAGGCACTGGCTTTGGATTTGGACAGATCAGGACTTGAGCGGGGGCCTCTGCCAGTTACTAACCGTGTCAGTCTGCTGGGCTGCAGCAACAAAGAACCACAGACAGCAGCTGTGTATTGTTTCCTGGTTCCACAGCTGCATGTCCAAGGTCAAGGTGTCAGCAGGGCAGGGTTCCATCTGAAGGTGCCAGGGAAGGCTGTGCCCCAGGCCCCTATCCCCGGCTTCTGGCAGCTCCTGGCTCGCAGGCACATCCCTCTCATCTCTGCCTTCATCTCCTCGTGGCATCCTCCCTGTGCCTCCTAGCATAGCCTTTCTCTTTTCATAAGAAAATCAGTCACATTAGATTAGGGCCCACCCTAATGACCTCACTTTAACTTGATTACCTGTGTAAAGACTCTGTCTCCAGATACGGTCACATTCTGAGGTACTGGGGATTAAGAGTCCAACATATCTACTTTGGGAGATCACAATTCAACCCGTCATACTTATTGTTAACAACAATTTATTGTTAATAAAAAGTGTTAACTTAATGTCTTAGAACCTCACTTTCCCCACGGAAGTCCCCAGGACATACTCTGGGCCTCGCCTTTGCCATTGTCAGGTTCACATTTGAAGGTAAGAGTCCCTCCCACCAGCCAATCATAACTAAGCGCACGTAGTGGCCTTTGCCATTTTTTCTGGCTACTCTCGGTCCCCAATTCCCCCTGCAACATCTGGAGTGAGCCTTTGCTTCACGAGTCTGCATGGGAGGCAGAGCCCATCTGACACAAAGATGCTAAAAATGCCAGATAATTACTTTCTCAGCCTCCCTTGTAGCTGCACAGCCCCAACTGTGGTTCTCCAGCTCTCTTAGTGATTCCATAAGTTACTCAACAGCCTTTTAATAAAACCCTTTTTACTAAATCGGCCAGTCTGTCCTATTGCTTGCAAGTGACAGCTTCAATGAATACACCAGGCAATACTCAGGCTGACACGGCTAATTAGGAAAGTGGTAGCAGCTTCCAGATGACCCACGAGAGTGCACATGGTAGGACGACTGGCATGGATGCAGCACAGCACCGTGACTTTCAAATCACAAAGACCCAGATTAAAATCTCAGCTGCACCATTTTCTAGCTGAGAGACCGTGAGAGAGTTAGTTAACTTCTCTGAGCCTCATTTTCCTCATATGTCAAATGGTGATGATAATAATAAGCTACTTAATAGACTCGTCAGGAGGATTAAATGAGATAATGCACCTAACATTCTTATTATATGTGATGATTCATTTTATGTGTCTACTCAATTGGGCCACAGGATGCCCAAATATTTGATCAAGTATTATTCTAAGTGTGTCTGTCGGGTGATTTTTGATGACTTTAACATTTTGAGTCAGTCGACTGAGTAAAGCAGATTGCCCTTCCTAATGTGAGTGGCCTTCTTCCAATCAGTTGAAGGCATGAATAAAACAAAAAGATTGACCTCCCCTAAGCAAGAGGGAATCCTGCCAGGAGATGGCCTTTGGACTTGAACTATAACATCAGCTCTCCTGGGTGTCCAGCTTGCTGACTGCAGATCTTGGGATTTGTTAGCTTCCACAATTGTATGAGCTAATTCCTTATAATAAATCTCTTTCTACATCTATACCTACATTGATGTTGATATAGGTCCAGGTAAAGATATAAATATCTCCTGTCGGTTCTGTTTCTCTGGAGAACCCTGACTAATATCCTGCAATATATGGAATAATAGTGCATA
>NW_007788256.1:0-2351 GCF_000696425.1 Galeopterus variegatus
GAGGTGACATGACTTAGCTTCTTTCTCTTTCTTGTTTTGGTTTTCACAGTTGGTTTTGCTCTTTCTTATAAATCTGTGATAGTGATTATCATTTTTCAGATTCCAGATGCGGGACTGCTTTAAGTATTTCTTTCACGGCTGGTTGTGTGGTGAACTCCTAGACTGAAGGATTCACTCAATGAAATACAAAACAGAACAGAAAGCTTGAGCATCACGCTAGAGCAAGCAGAAGAAAGAATTTCAGACCTCAAATATTGTCTTTTTGAAATAACCCAGGTAGACAACAAGAAGGGAAAAAAGAATTTTATAAAATGAAGAAAATCTAAGAGACCTAGCAGACAACCTCAAGAGCACAAACATCCAAATCATGGGTATTCCAGAGGGGAGGAGAAAGGAAAAGGCATTGAAAGCCTAGTCAAGGAAATAATAACAGAGAACTTCCCAGATATAGGGAGAGATGCCCAAAGATCCACAGACAAATTCAATCCAAAAAGATCCTCTCCAAGACACATTGTAGTCAAACTGGCAAAACTCAAACTCAAGGAAATAATAACAGAGAACTTCCCAGATATAGGGAGAGATGCCCAAAGATCCAAAAACAAATTCAATCCAAAAAGATCCTCTCCAAGACACATTGTAGTCAAACTGGCAAAACTCAAAGACACAGAGGGAATTCTAAAAGCAGAAAGTGAAAAGCTTCAAGTGAACTATAAGGGAGCCTCCATCAAACTAACAGAAGACTTCTCAACTGAAACCTAACAGGCCAGAAGAAAATGGGATGATATATTCAAAATACAAAAAGATAAAAATTGCCAGCCAAGAATTCTATAACCAGCAAGATTATCCCTCAGAAGTGAGGAAGAAATAGTGTACTTCCCAGACTAACAAAAATTATGGGATTTCACTACCACATGAATTTAATTTTAATAATAAAAAAGACATTCTAGGAATCAAGATGTCCCTCACTACCCAATAAGGATTCCCCAAGCCATTGATCTGCTCTGACCCAGGCCTTCACACCTATACTGTGGTGGGGACTCTGATCACTATTGGGTCAATTACAATTAACGAGTCTTTTCCACCAGAGAGGGAGCAAAGGAAGCTTTCTTCTCTGATAAGCCTCTGGACACCACTGCTTCCCCTTCCTTTTGGCTGCTTTCCTAGGGCTGGCTCCTCAGACAACTCACCCACCATGGCAGCACCTAGAGCAGCAAGGAAAAGTCTTTTGAAAAGTGTGGGCAAGGAAAGGTATGAGTTACCCTCCCCTTCACTTTGCATCTGAGTCCCTGAGTTTCTATACATCCTTCATCTGTATTTCCCTTCCATGGAGGCTCTCCTACAAGAGTAGGACAGCTTTATCTCAGCAGTAGCTTTTTAACCCCTCACATATCACCTAAACAGTCTTTAAAAAGAAACCAAAGTAAAGCATGATAGCATTTTAATAAACAAACTTAAGAAAAGAAAAAAACTAGTTTTTAAATAAGGACAGTAGACAATTTCATTTTGCAGATTTCCCTTTAACTCTTTTGACCACAACAAGTGATTTTAAACAACATGCATTATTTTGTTTTGTTTTACTAAGCTATAAATTTAATCACCATTTAGGGAGGCTTGTGTGTGTGGGGGTGAGCCTCTTAATTTAGCTTAATTTAGTGTTTCCTAGACTTCTTGATTTCGCAGACCAACTTTTTTTTTTTAATGGATGGGAGGGACGTAGCTATGGGGAACTCCTACTTTGCCAAATAGTTGTCTTAAAAAATAAATAACTGCCATCTACCGCCTCCATATTTTGAAACCAAAAGTCTGTAAACCACTGAAATTTGGAAGGACAATTCTAAAAAAGGACAGTTCTTCATTTTTTCCCCTCATGACTAGCAAAATTTGTATTTCAGCCTTGCACTGGTTCTCAGAGCTGTGATGAGATCATGGACTGGTCATCTAAGTGAGCTTCCAACCCCAGCCCCAAGCGTCCACTGCACAGCACATTCTGTTCTCTACTAATTTCCACGGCATAGGAATCCCTGGGAAGTATCTTGCCTGTATTCTGTTGAGTTAAAGGGCCACTGTGCAAGAGGCAAAACTTTAGAGAATGTTGGTAAAAAACTTAAGAACTGATTTAATATACAAGAAGTTAAGTGGAAGTAACTGTCACAGAAATGTTTCAAGTACCACTACCAAATGTGAAGGTTTTTCTACATGTGAGGAGAGTGCCTTAACCTGGCATTAACTTTTTCCATTTTAATTAAGAATGTGAATCTTATGATTGTTATCTATTCTTGATAATTACTTATGTGGTCATACATATACGTGATTGGTACATTCAATATACATAATAAAGACACAAAAGTAAA
>NW_007788257.1:0-2351 GCF_000696425.1 Galeopterus variegatus
TGTATCTTAGTGGCTCTCGACTGGGGACAATTTTCCTCCTGGGAACATTTGGCAATGTCTGAGGAAATTTTTGGCTCACAACCTTAGAGAAGGGAGGAGTGCTCCTGCCCTGTGGTGGGCAGAGGCAAGGGATGCTGTTAAGCATCCTACATGCACAGGACAAGCCCCCACAACAGATAATTGTCCGGTCCCAAATGCCAGTAGTGCTGTGGTAGCGAAATGCTAATGTATCCTATTTAGCCCCATCCCAGAGTTCCAGAACTAAGCAGGATGAGCTGTATCAGGATGCAGAGGACTGAAAGACGGTGATGAACATTCTGAATGGCCTGCCTGAGTGCTGTTTCTTGGTCTAGCCCTGGACCTACCTCCTGAATTCTGCTCCAGGTTTCCAGCCTAAAGCCCAATGAGCCAAAAACATACTTATGACATGAACTTGCATTAGACTCTTCTCTGCCCATTATTTTCTTTGGAAGTTTCTTGCATCAGTATACCCTAATGGTTAAGAATTTGGACTTTGCAGCTAGAATGCCTACTGTGAATCCTGACCTGCCATTTACTAGCCATGTGACCATAGACATTTTTCTGTGTCATAGGTAGCAAAACTATAAAACAGAGATATTAATACCCATCTTATATGGTTGTAGGCCAACTGATATGCATAAATAACAACATAATGAGTTAATTAGTAAGCACCTAAAATGGTGCTTGGCACCTAGTACATCATCAATAGATGTTAACCATTATGTAATTGACTATACTCCAGAACCAGAGCACACCAGTACAGCATCTTTATGTGGTTCCCATATCATTATAATCCATTTGGTCAAATCTTTATTTCATGCCTTAGTTTGTGCCAGGCACAGTGCTGAGCAGTGGGAAATAAACAATGACCTGAATTAACTCAAAGGCGTGTAAGTAAATTTTATTACTGTGTAGTTCAATGAGTGTAATAGAACTATGTATGCTCTACTGTGGTAGCTCCAATGGGGTGGTTAATTCTATCTGAAGCTATCTGAGAGGCAAGTTCGTTTTTCCTTTTTGGAAGGTTAGTTTTTAAAAGATAACTAAACAGATTGGGAGAAGGGCTTCCAGCTTGAAAGCAGAAACTTTTCCTTATTGTTCAAAATCAAGATGGTTTATCTCCTGAACTTTCTCCATTTCTAAGCTGCTCTGTCTCCCTGACTGGTATCACTTTGAACTTATCTCTCTGATTTGCAGTAGCAGGAAGACATTATTCCTTCTTGCCTCTCTCCACTTTTTCTTCCTTGATAAATCGACTTATGTTAGAAAAGACATCCTTGTGTGGGAGGGCCTCTGAACAGGCTCCTTTTATCCCCTTTTCTGCTTGGAAGAGGCACCACTGTGGGAAGCCCATAAATGACCACTAATTTTTGGAGCTCATGTGGAAGACCAGTTGGACATTATACCAAACAGCAGTGATCTGTGGAGCTGTTTGAACTGGTTCACCCTCGTGTTGATCAGGCAAAAATCATTCCTGGTAAGGATTCGCTGGTTGATAGTGCAGAAAGAAACTTAAACTTAGGACTGCGAAAAAAAAAAAGTTAAAATCTTTTTTTCTGGAGTTTTTAGACCTTCAGAAGGGTATCCAAACTACAAAGCATCCTTTCCACAGAGAAACAAGGATTATGTTTTGCTTGTAACTGTATTTTAATGAGCTATATTTGCTTTAAGAGTTGAGATAAATGTGAGTTTACATATCTAGTCTTACAACCAGTCTCTTGAGCCAAGCTGCATGCTCTGAATGCACATTGAATATTGAAGTTGGTCTTGATGGGGCTGGGGATGGGATTGGGGTGTGAATCTGAAGAGAGCTTTTAAAACTTTAATATCTCTTTCATGTTTATCTGGGGGTGTGAAAATGTCAGTGAATGATCAATTAATCATGGCCCATACAGTTGTGGATAATTGCTCATTCTCTTTCAAAGAACTTTGGTTCCACAAATAGTTACTTCATTTTACCCATGGGACTTAAAAAATTAAATTTGATTTTCATCGTCAGAGCACGTTCTAGGGAAGGCAAGTCAGATGAAGGCTTTATTATTGCTAATTATAATTTCATACCTTTAGAGAAGCACCTGTGTTGATTGCATATGAACTGCTGTTCTTCTTTGAATGTGTGCAGATTGCATTATGAGAACAGTATTTGGACTCTGGTTTTCTTATATAGAAAGCTGCCTCTGAGATATGAGATCATACTTTCAGAGTGGTGATAGACCTATTTGCAAATTTGTTTATAGTAGCTAAACTATCAAAAGAATATACCATTTCTTGGGATTATATCAAACTAAAAAGCTTCTGCACAGCAAAAGAAACAATCAACAGAGTAAAAA
>NW_007788258.1:0-2350 GCF_000696425.1 Galeopterus variegatus
CCTTGGTGCCTTCCTCAGGAGCTCCGCTCTGTAGGGCCACTCAGGTGTCCTCACGACGCAGCGCCAGCTTCCCCGGGGGGAATGACTGGGAGAGCAGGGCGGAAGCCGCAATGCCTGTGTAATCCAGCCTCAGAAGTTACACAGCGCCACCTCACTGTTTCCTGTCACACAGGCCAGCGGCCAGCTTCCCCGGGGGGAATGACTGGGAGAGCAGGGCGGAAGCCGCAATGCCCGTGTAATCCAGCCTCAGAAGTTACACAGCGCCACCTCACTGTTTCCTGTCACACAGGCCAGCCCTGATTCAGTGTGGGAGGGGCAGGGCAGCTCTTGCAACCTGTGCCGGCTGTGACCGGGAGGTGAGGGCAGCTGCAGGATGAGCTCCGGTCCTGGAGGCACATCAAGGAGTCTTCCCTCCCAGGGAAGGGCCGGGCACTGCTTGAGCCCAGACTTCTGCGACTGCCCGTGGAGTAGGGTGTGGGAGTCCACCGGTCTTCTGAGCTGGAGTCCCTGCAGGGGGTGGTGTCCACCTAAACCTGGAATTTCCAGCCACGTCACCCTCTGCTGGCTTAAAACCCTCCTGGATCCCACTGCCCCAGGCATTTGACAGACATTTATTCAGCTCTTGTGCCAGGAATGTTGGGGCCAGGGAGCCCACCCAGACAGCTCACTAGCTACCATGGTTGGGCACTCCCTGGGAGGGCCTGCAGGGCTAGGGCTCGGGGAAGCAGGGCCCAGGGTCTGCTTTTGAGCAGAGGCCAACAGGCCAAGCAGAGCTTAGGCAGGTGAGGATTCGGGAAAGACCTCCTGCATATGCAAAGGCTGGGGCGGGGGTGATGGTCCAGGTGTTCGACATGGAGGAAAGGCTGGCACTCAGCAGATGAGGAGGGCCCTCTTGGTGGGAGTACGGCAGGAGCAGTCAGCAGGGACCGTGAGGTCAGGGTGCTCCAGTCCCAGGCTAGAGTTGGGGTGTCTCAAGGGGATGACAGGGCCTCCTTGAGGCTGGCCATGGCTGAGTGTATCCCCCACACAACCCTGCTGGACCTGTCTGGCACCTGACACTGCACTAGGTGACCCCAGCTCCCGGAGGACCCTGTCGACCAGTGCTCCCTCCAGTGAAGATGCCTCCTGGTGGGCTGCGGCGGGAAGGCTTTGGGTGGGAAGCTCTGGGCCCAGCCTGGGGACCAGGCATCAGACACACTGCATGGGTGCCCCCTGGTGGTGTCTGTGGGCAGGGCTGGCTGCATGGCCCTGCCCCGGGCTGCTTTTAGTGCTCCACTGTCCCCATCCGGCAATGCTAAGTATTTTTGAACAAGAGATACACTTTCATTCGGCGCTGTCCTGCCTGTGGGCCCCCACCCAGTCCTGGTCTCCGCATATGCTGGGACTCAAGGGAGATGACAGAAGTGCCAGTGCACGGTCCCTACGACCATCCCATTTGGGACAAGGACATCCAGGCACAAAGAGGCAAAGCCACACATGCAGCTGTGGCCCCTTGCCACCACCCCCGCCTGGACCACTCTGGCAAGGGAGGATGGGACTGGCAGGTTTGGCACCAGAATGGGACATGCCACCACTGCAAGCGACCACCCATGGCCATTGACCCTCTGCACAGACCTGGGCAGGGCCCTTATCCCAGTCCTTTGAGACTGAATGTGTTAATGACTTGACTGGTGATTTAACATATGCGGCACAGCCAAAAAGGGGCCTCTATGTGCCTGAGTGCCTGTGTCCCCTCCTGTGGGCCCAACAAGACAGGGCCCACCCGGATCAGCATCCAGCAGTGCTGGCCTAAAGTGGGCAGTGGGTGGGGACGGATGCAGAACTGTATTCCCTATCTGTCCCAAAAGCAGGGTCTTGCTTGGGGTGCCAGGAACAGTCACGACCCCAAGGGTGGCGGGGGCACAGGGCCTCTCAGAGCAGGCCTGGCTGCTAGTGGGTGGCAGGGAGCCAGCCCAGCCACCACTCCCCGCACTTCCATCCACAGAGACCATTACCCTAGAAGAGGCCTCCTGGGTACCCAGGGCTCCTGAATGTCAAAACCCCACCCCCAAATGTCAGCCAGGGAGGGCCTGTTCTCTCAACCCCATCACTGGAGGGACAGCCTGTGCCTAAGCGCTGCCCTGCCTGGCCTGCCCAGAGACTGAGACCTAGAGCAGACAGTACCGAGAGCCCTCCCCAGGTGCAGCGCATGAGCTGGGGGCCACGGTGAACACTGACAGGGTTGTCGCACCCCTCATGGAAGGTGGGGTGCAATACCTGTGGAAAGGAGGAAGGGAGGTCACGCTGGGGGAGCGCCAGGAGGCTCCCAGGGGAGCGGGCACTTGCACTGGATCCTGCAGGGTGAGTGGGG
>NW_007788259.1:0-2350 GCF_000696425.1 Galeopterus variegatus
TAAACTCATCATACCAAGCCCTTCGATCTAAGTAATCTTATCACACCAAGCTCATCGATCTGCGTAAACTGATCAGACCGAGCTCATCGATCTTGGTAAACTCATCAGAGAAATCTTTTCGATCTAAGTAAACTCATCACACCAAGCTCATCGATCTGCGTAAACTGATCAGACCGAGCTCATCGATCTTGGTAAACTCATCAGAGAAATCTTTTCGATCTAAGTAAACTCATCACACCAAGCTCATCGATCTGCGTAAACTGATCAGACCGAGCTCATCGATCTTGGTAAACTCATCAGAGAAATCTTTTCGATCTAAGTAAACTCATCACACCAAGCTCATCGATCTGCGTAAACTGATCAGACCGAGCTCATCGATCTTGGTAAACTCATCAGAGAAATCTTTTCGATCTAAGTAAACTCATCACACCAAGCTCATCGATCTGCGTAAACTGATCAGACCGAGCTCATCGATCTTGGTAAACTCATCAGAGAAATCTTTTCGATCTAAGTAAACTCATCACACCAAGCTCATCGATCTGCGTAAACTGATCAGACCGAGCTCATCGATCTTGGTAAACTCATCAGAGAAATCTTTTCGATCTAAGTAAACTCATCACACCAAGCTCATCGATCTGCGTAAACTGATCAGACCGAGCTCATCGATCTTGGTAAACTCATCAGAGAAATCTTTTCGATCTAAGTAAACTCATCACACCAAGCTCATCGATCTGCGTAAACTGATCAGACCGAGCTCATCGATCTTGGTAAACTCATCAGAGAAATCTTTTCGATCTAAGTAAACTCATCACACCAAGCTCATCGATCTGCGTAAACTGATCAGACCGAGCTCATCGATCTTGGTAAACTCATCAGAGAAATCTTTTCGATCTAAGTAAACTCATCACACCAAGCTCATCGATCTGCGTAAACTGATCAGACCGAGCTCATCGATCTTGGTAAACTCATCAGAGAAATCTTTTCGATCTAAGTAAACTCATCACACCAAGCTCATCGATCTGCGTAAACTGATCAGACCGAGCTCATCGATCTTGGTAAACTCATCAGAGAAATCTTTTCGATCTAAGTAAACTCATCACACCAAGCTCATCGATCTGCGTAAACTGATCAGACCGAGCTCATCGATCTTGGTAAACTCATCAGAGAAATCTTTTCGATCTAAGTAAACTCATCACACCAAGCTCATCGATCTGCGTAAACTGATCAGACCGAGCTCATCGATCTTGGTAAACTCATCAGAGAAATCTTTTCGATCTAAGTAAACTCATCACACCAAGCTCATCGATCTGCGTAAACTGATCAGACCGAGCTCATCGATCTTGGTAAACTCATCAGAGAAATCTTTTCGATCTAAGTAAACTCATCACACCAAGCTCATCGATCTGCGTAAACTGATCAGACCGAGCTCATCGATCTTGGTAAACTCATCAGAGAAATCTTTTCGATCTAAGTAAACTCATCACACCAAGCTCATCGATCTGCGTAAACTGATCAGACCGAGCTCATCGATCTTGGTAAACTCATCAGAGAAATCTTTTCGATCTAAGTAAACTCATCACACCAAGCTCATCGATCTGCGTAAACTGATCAGACCGAGCTCATCGATCTTGGTAAACTCATCAGAGAAATCTTTTCGATCTAAGTAAACTCATCACACCAAGCTCATCGATCTGCGTAAACTGATCAGACCGAGCTCATCGATCTTGGTAAACTCATCAGAGAAATCTTTTCGATCTAAGTAAACTCATCACACCAAGCTCATCGATCTGCGTAAACTGATCAGACCGAGCTCATCGATCTTGGTAAACTCATCAGAGAAATCTTTTCGATCTAAGTAAACTCATCACACCAAGCTCATCGATCTGCGTAAACTGATCAGACCGAGCTCATCGATCTTGGTAAACTCATCAGAGAAATCTTTTCGATCTAAGTAAACTCATCACACCAAGCTCATCGATCTGCGTAAACTGATCAGACCGAGCTCATCGATCTTGGTAAACTCATCAGAGAAATCTTTTCGATCTAAGTAAACTCATCACACCAAGCTCATCGATCTGCGTAAACTGATCAGACCGAGCTCATCGATCTTGGTAAACTCATCAGAGAAATCTTTTCGATCTAAGTAAACTCATCAGACTAAGCTCATCGATCTAAATAAACTCATCAGACCAAGCTCATCGATCTAAGTGAAATCATCAGACCAAGCACTTCGATCTAAGTATACTCATCCCACCAAGCTCATCGATCTAAGTAAACTGATCAGACTGTGCATATCGATCTTAGTAAACTCATCAGAGAAAGCTATTCGATCTAAGTAAACTCATCAGAC
>NW_007788260.1:0-2350 GCF_000696425.1 Galeopterus variegatus
AATTGATGAAAGCAGCTACAAGTTGGTAATAATCTCAAGTTTTAGAAGAATTAAAAAAAAACAACTTTAAGACCTGATTTTATAAACTCTGTTTTCCTTTATCTGATATTAACTCAATTTACAAAAACGCTTATGTTTTATTATCCTGTTAGAGACTCTCTTTTTCCTGATTGAAACAATTTTATCTTAGTCTAGAAAAATAAAGTTGTGCCTTTAAAGGATAAAACCATTATAAGTACCTATATGAAAACTTTTTTTTTTTTCCTTTTTTTATCTTTTTTACTGACTGGTAACGGGATCGCAACCCTCGGTGTTGCGCCCGCAACGCGCTCAACCAGTGAGCAGGAACCGGTCTCCACATGGGATCCAAACCCTCGGCGGGAGCGCCGCAAACTTTGATATATCTATCTCATGAAAAAAAAAGTGCTAATACCCTAAATCCATTATTATGGTGTTATGGGCAGAATATTTGTATCCTCTCAAAATTCATATGTCAAAGCCCTAACCTCCAGTGCTATTGTATTTTGAGATGGGGCCTTTGAGAGGTAATTAGGGTTAGATGTGGTCCTGAGCGTAGCACTCTCACGAGGGTGATATTGGAGGAAGGGTCTGGGGGCCCAGTAGTCGGCCTCAACCCACCCCATCCTCTTACCAGTTTCTTGACTCCACCACAGGAAAGAATTCAAGAGCAGAGTCACAGTAGAAAATGAGAACAGGTTTAATATAATGAGTAGGAGATATGGATTTCACAGAGAGAGTGCAGCAGAGCTCCAGACACTAAGCAGGGCCCATACCAAGTTTAACACAAAAGCAAGAAATACATACTTAAAGTTCAGTACAGAATGCAGGCTGGCCCAAGAGACTGAGCAGCCACCTTCTAAAAGTAAACTTAACACACATACACACAAAAGTAAAGCATACACACCTCAGCCAGCAATGTGCAGGTTGGCACCAGAACAGTGAGCAGCAACAACCTGCCTTCTGCTGGGATTTGGCTTTTATAATTTTGCTATCTGCAGGATATTCAATTAAGGGGGTGGTTCCCAGTTATGTACCGTACTCTTGCACATGCTCAGTTGGTCCCCTTTTGGAGCATGTTCATTAGTCAAATTCTATCACGTGCACCAAATGCATCCAAGAATATTTTGTGCTCTTTAGCACTTCAAGTGGAAGGTCATTCAGAGGATAAACTCCACTTTACTGATCATGCCCAACTGCCAGGGTACTATAACCCCTCTCTACTGAGCATGACCACCCCCTGGGTTTACATAAGCCAGCCCTTGTGGTCTCATTTTCCCAGTGCAGGTGTTGAAATTGGTCTAACTAGCACCAGTAACTTCCCTCTAGGAGAGGGCTTATAGAAGGAGCCTGAAATTTGGGGAATGGCTTGCAACCCAGAGGTGTGTCCTGTAACCTGAGCTCAGGGAAACTGAGCACCTCCTATTTCAATGGGATTAGTGCCCTCTCTGTTCGCCATGTGAGGACACATCAAGAAGGCACCAATCTGCAAGCCAGGAATAATGCCCTTAACAGGAACTGAATTGACCTGCACTTTGATCTTGGACTTCCCAGCCTCCAGAACTGTGAGAAAATGCCTTTCTATTGTTTTTAAACCATGCAGTCTATGGTATTTTGTTATGGTAGCTCAAGCAGACAAACATGCATGGTCGATAAGAAACTGCTATTACACAAAGGCTTTCCTGTTTAGGAAGAAGGTTAAATTGACCTTATCTCTGCGTGATCCTGTGCAAGTTATTAACCTGTCCTAACATATTTCTTCATCTAAAAGATGAGCACATAATACCCACCTTATTCAACTCTGTGAATACTCAAACAAGATGAAGCAAAAGGCTTCACAGAGTATCTGGCAAGTAGCAAAAGCTAAATTAAGGTCACTCATCCCCATCACATCCATAAGAAATCATAGCCCCCTACAGTTGAAACCACCAGATACAACCTGATCAATCTCCTGCTATTTTGACAAAAAGCCTGCAGACCTCATTCATTATTTCTACCAGTACTTCATTGCATATTAAGAAATACTTTGCATTTCTTTTTCTCATAACGCCAAGAGGCATTTCATCATTCAATTAGATCTTCTGAAATGTCTTATCACTTTGTGGGAATATGTTACTCTCTAAAATCTGGTTGTTTTCCAAGGGCCTTGAAACAAAACTCTAAGCCTCTCTGAATAATGTACAAATAATTCAACATGGCAAATACTTTTGAGCACTTTATACATGCTGGAAAAATGTCTTGGTTGCTGTAGAGCACACAGTGGTGCCTAAGACAGGGCCCTGTCCTCAAAGAGCTCAGAAGAGTGAACAAAACAGACATGCAAATTAATACC
>NW_007788261.1:0-2350 GCF_000696425.1 Galeopterus variegatus
CAGAGTGTTGGCCACAGATCAACCTCCAAGGCACTTCAATAGGGTGGAAGGCAGGCAGCCTTCCTTCCTCACCTCTCTCCTGTCCTGTGTTCTAGGAAACTCATCAAGCAGTTGCCCTTCACCCACAGAGTCAAGCTCCAAAAATGGTGAGTGAAGGATCTCTCTTATCTCTGCTTGTGAAAACCTGGGGAGACAGGAGCCTTGGATTTGAGTGTTAGTTCAGCCACCTCCCAGCACTGTGATTTGGGACTTGTCTTTCCTCTCTGATCCGCTCTCTGACCCTTGATGCTACAAGAGCTCATGGGATTTGGGGTCAACATGGGGCTCAGTAGGGACATTTAATCTCTAACTTTCTGCAGCAAAGACCTCCTCCAAGCAGGAAGGATGAGAGTCACCCCGACAGCCTTCCCAGCAAAAATGTGGTCTTCATTCTATCCCTATTCCTGATGCAGAAGAGATCATGGGAGCTTGAGAGAGGGGAGGGAAAAAAGCAACTGGTGGGGAGTTCTTCTTAAAAATTACATCTGCCAGAGCATGAGCTCTTGTCTGTCAAGACGCAACCCTGGTGCAGTCAGAAAAGCAAAAGCCCTGCACTAAGAGAGGACTGAGTTCGGCCACACTTACGACACCTTCCTTAATTTATTCATTCAGGCGCTGTTCAATACGCTGGAAATGCTGTGTGTATTTTTTCCTTATTGCTGCTATAACAGATTTCCCAAAGCTCAGTAAATTAAAACAGCAAGTTTTTAAGATTATCTTACAGTTCTGTATTCAGAAGTCTGAAATGGGCCTCACTGGGCTTAAATTGAGGTGGCAGCAAGGCTGCATTCCTTCTGAAGGTTCCGGGGGAGAATCCACTTCCTTCCTTTTTCCAGCTTCTAGAGGCGCCCATGTTTCTGTGCTCATGCGCAACCAGCAATGGTTGGTCCATTTTTTCTAACACTGCATCACTCTGACCCTGTTTCCTTCTTATCATCTCTCCCTCACTCCTCTCCTGGCCCCCTCCTTCTCTCTTAAGAACTCCTGTGATTACATTGGACCCAGCAGATAATCCAGGGTAATCTCTCCTATTTTAAAGACAACAGATTACCAAGCTTAATTTCATCTGCAACTTTAATTTCTCCTTGCCATGTAATATAACATAATCACAGGTTATGGGGTTTAGAACATGGACATGCCTTGTGGTGGGCATTCATCTTCCAACCACAAATAGTGAACAAGATAAATCTGGCCTCTGGTCTTGGGAAGCTGATATCACTGTACTATTAAATAGGAGAGCAAAATATTTGTCCACCAATGGATGAATGAATGAATAATTAATTATGAAGCAGTTATACATGAAATTTTAAATACAGGTAACTGATAGGTAATGCTTAATGGACAATTTAAAGTGAGTGGTAGAAAATCTCCCACTGATCAGTCAATATTTAAGCCGTGACCTTAATGACAAAATGGATTCGACCCTTGGAAGTTTGGCAAAATAATATCCCAGACAGAGCTATAAGCCATGATTCTACTAAGGTGAAAATAATCTTACTTTTAAGAAAGAGTCTACACCTGAAATGTTGTGAATGAGATGGAGAGTATTGTGAGATAAATGTAGAGAGATAGAGAGGACCCAGAATATATAAAATTATTACATAAGAACAAGGAATCAATGTTTTACTTTAGCTGCTATTGGAATTCGTCTCAGGAATGCATATATGATTAATAATGACTGATGTGGGAGTATAGGATTCTCAGGCACATAACTGTGAGCTAGGAGACCAGGGAGAGACAGTTGCATTCTCCTGGTAAAAATGGTGGTGTCTTAGAAACTAATGAATGAAGAAGATAGATACACATTCGCAAGGTAGAACCATTTGGAGAGAAGTCCTGTTGGATCTGACTTCTGCTAGTTGCTTGATCTTGGCTTTATTAATGTCTTTCTGAGACTCACTCTCACTCCATCAAATTTATCCTTCTCAGGAGAGAAAGAATTGTGGGGTTGGGGGGAGGGGGTGAAAATGCACACAACTGTGGGGTAAAATACCAGAATGACAAGGGCACTCAAACTAAAATCATCATTATTCTACTTTGTAGGATTACCTCTTTGATCCTCTATCTTATCCACAATAAACTAGGCTGAAAGCACCTCCCTTTTAGACTTTGTGTAAGCATGAGAACAGTTTGAAAATGTGAAAGCCTGGGCTGGTCACTTAACTCACTTGGTTGGAGCATAGTGTTGCAAGACCAAGATCTGACCTTGAAGACAGACTTTGAAATAACACAAGCAGACAAAAGAAAAGGAAAAAGTATTTTTACCAGCCAGACACCAAAAAAATCAAAAAAACGTGAAAGCACTCCCTCC
>NW_007788262.1:0-2350 GCF_000696425.1 Galeopterus variegatus
TTAAGATCCCCTTACCGGTCATCTTTTAAAAAAAATAAATAAATAAAATAAATAAATAAATGATCTGTTTGGTGTATTTATTTTTAACTTTTTTCACATATTGTTTTGGATTTTCACAAAATTTGATGATTTTGTAATATATGCATGGTATTTTGTAACTTTATCTTGGATACAGGGCTGGCCGGTTAGCTCAGTTGGTTAGAGTGCAGCCTGATGACACCAAGGTCATGGGTTCAGATGCCCCAGCCAGCTGCAAAACGAAACAAAACAAAACTATATCTTGGATACTTTTTGAGTCATTAAGTTGTTTTGTACATATTTTTTTTCCATATTGCAGTTTTTCATTACTCAGAGTAAGGTATTCATTTAATATCACAACATACACATGTACAAATATGAAACTAAAGTTTCTTATGAAGCAAAACTTGCCCTTACTCTGATATTTTCAATTCTATTCCATTTTATTTTTTCATATCTATATTTCAAATGCTGGTAGCAAGTCACTTTATTGTTTTTAAGTCTCACTAATGGCTTCCAACCTATTCTATTAGAAGTAAGTCTGTGATTGAGTCACTCAATCCCTTGCTATTAGATATATGGATTGCTACCAATTTGCCATTATAAATAGTGCTGCTCTGAACATCCTTGTAACCATTCCTTTGCTAGCATCCATAATTTATTTCCCTTAAGAGAAGTTTCTAGAGGTGAAACTGCAAGGTCAAAGGATGTGCAAAACTGCCTACAGTTTTGATATTTATCAACACTACAGGGTTGATATTTATGGCCATATCAGCTCCCTAAAAGGTTGCACCAAGTAAACCGTTTATAGTTTGATGTACTAATTTTTTTTTTTTCAAAAGATGACCTGTAAGGGGATCTCAGCCCTTGGCTTGGTGTTGTCAGCACCACGCTCAGCCAGTAAGCCATCCGGCCATCCCTATATAGGATCCGAACCCATGGCCTTGGTGTTACCAGCACCGCACTCTACGGAGTGAGCCACAGGCCAGCCCAGCATACTAATTTTTGAGTTAATGAATATATTAGTTATTTTACTGCATAACAAATCATCCCAAAATTTATCAGCTTAAAATAATAAGCATTTGTTATATCACTGTTTCAGTAAGTAAGGATTTGGGGAGTAGCTCTGCTGGGTCCCCTGGCTCAGGAACTCTCTTAAGGCTGCAGTCAAGGTGTCAGCCAGGACTATAATCATCTCAAGCCTCAACTGTAGGAGGATCCACTTCCAAGCTCACTCACACGAATGTTGGCAGGTCTCAGGTCCTTGGAGGCTGTTGGCTAGAGACATCTGTCCCTTGTCACATGGGCCTCTCTAGAGGGCTACTTACCACATAGCATCTTGTTTCCACTAGACTGGAGGCACTGAGAGTGACAGTGGAGAGAGTGCGGGGAAGAGGGGGAGAGAGAGAGAGAGAGAGGGAAGTTACAGTCTTTTTGTAACCTAATCTAGGAAGTGACATCCTATGATTTTTGCTGTATTCTATTCTTTAGAAGCAAGTCAATAGGTCCAACCACACTCAAGGGGAAGAGATTAACAAAAGGGCGTGAATACCAGGAGGTGCAGATCATTGGGAGCCATTTAGTAGCTACCTACCGTAAGAGAATATTGTGAGCATTTTTGACATTAGTAGAATTCTTCAAAAATATCCCTTGAAGGGCTGCAGCAGTATCTGAGAGGGCCTGTCTCCTTTGAATAAAAGTTAAACTAATGACAGTGGCCTAGTCTTGGAAAATATTGCATTTCTTTCCCCACACTTCCTACCAAAAATCCTGTTTCTGCATTATCAAAGGAATTAGTAGGATTTATTCTGTAAATATATTACCATTCATTGATTACCAAGAAGACTGTCAGGACTGAGGGGCTGGCTGGCTGTTTGCAGGTAAAGCTCAAGGAAAGGCAGGGAGCACAGGTGACTCCATAGTGAGTGGGTCATTGAGACCAGGAGAGAATGTGGAGAGAGGAGTGCATTGGAGTTAAATATAATGAATATGGAGGTTGTCATAGTGCGCTTCTCTCTTCATGATGGAAGCATCCCATGCTCACTAAAGGGAACTTGGAAAAAAAATTTTTTTTTTTTTAAAAAGATGACCAGTAAGGGGATCTTAACCCTTGGCTAAGTGAGTGAGCCACAGGCCAGCCCTGGGAACTTGGAAAATATCTTTAAAACTAGAAAGAAAATATTAGCTCGTAGTCCCGCCATTCAAATACCATCACTTTGGGTCCGGCCTATGGCTCACTCGGGAGAGTGTGGTGCTGACAACACCAAGGCTGCGGGTTCAGATCCCATATAGGGATGGCCGGTTTGCTCACTGGCTGAGCGTGGTGCTGACA
>NW_007788263.1:0-2350 GCF_000696425.1 Galeopterus variegatus
CTAGGCCTCTGCTTTTTAACATGTACTTTAGAGCCTTGCAGGCTGTCTCGTCAGTCTTTCCCCACACACCTCCCATGTTGCCCGGTGAGGAAGCAACAGGGCAGAGGGAGCAACAGGGCAGAGAAGTGCGGGGACTTCCCCCTGTTATGGTACTCACCCTGACACACAGGCGGATTACTTCACGGCAACTACCGCAGTTGAGGAGGCCACTCCGCTGGTTGATCACCCTTCACCGACCTTCTTTCAGGACCAAGCAGCCGGGGGCCTCACTTGCTCACCTTTCACCCATGAGTTTTAAACACGCCTCACACGGGGCACCACTCTGTCAGGTCAGCTGCTGGCCGACCCGAACAGCCCTAGATAAAACACCTCACTATCAGTCCCTCCCTTGGTGTCCCTTCTGGTGGGCGAGCGAATTGCCTGGATTCCTCTTTCCCTCCAGTCCCCGTTGGGAGGAGATGGGGGAAGAGAGCTGTGAAGAGAGGTGAGCACAGCTGCCGGCCCCAATCAGCCCGTTAAAGGACACTCAGACGCGGCGGGGGTTCTGTCGAGCAGTTCCGTTTACTATCACACAAGTACTTGCTTTAAAGGCAAATGGGGAAGGGAGGATTTTACATCCTCCAGTCAGCTTAAAGGTTACAGGAGCATGCATCCTGTCTCAGTGCCTAGCTATTGCAATCACGCAGTGCTCACGAGCCCGGAAGCACGTATTTGGCCAATAAGGGCTAAGGCAAGGTTCCCACTGATACTCCCACCCTACTTCCTCCCGGGGCCATCTTAGGCTGCCACATTAATATGCCCTTGTGGGCCCATAATAGCGCCGCTTGTAATGTCATTTAAGGTGGCATTAGTTTTTAAGGCCCGACATCCCTCCACCCAACCTCTCCCTGGCAACCCTAGTATGTTCTCTCTCTCTGCAAGTCCAATGCAGTACTATAGTCTTCCTTTCCTTCCTTTTATCTCTTTAGCTCCCACTTATGAGTGAAGAAATATGGTATTTTTCCCTCTGTGCCTGGCTTATTTCACTTAACATAATTTTCTATGGCTCATCCATGTTGCTGTAAATGGCAGAATTTCATTCTTTTGAGTGGCTAAGTAGTATTCCATTGTGTACATATAGCATATTTTCCTTATCCAGTCACCCATTGATGGACATTTAGATTGGTTTCATATCCTGGCTATTGTAATTAAAGCTGCAATGAATATGGTAGTGCAAGTATCCCTTCAACATTATGATTTCCATTCCTTTGGGTATATACCTAGAAGTGGGATTGCTGAATAGTATGATAGATCTATTTGCAGTTGTTTGAGAAATCTCCGTACTGTTTTCCATAGTGGCTGTACTAACTTACAGGCCCACCAACAGTGTACGAGAATTCTCCCATCTCCCTGTCAGCATTTGTTATTCTCAGTCTTTTTGACTATGGCCAGTCTAACTGGGGTAAAATGGTATCTCAATATGTTTTGAATTTGGATTGACCTGCTGATTAGTGATGTACAACATTTTTCATGTGCCTTTTGGCCATTTGTACATCTTGCTTTGAACAAATGTCTATTCAGCTACTTTGCCCATTTTTTAATTGGGTTATTTATTTTTTTACTGTGCAGTTGTTTGAGTTCCTTGTATATTCTGGTTATTAATCCTTTATTGGATGTATAGTTCGCAAATATTTTCTTGCATTCATTTTAGTTTGAAATAATCCTATTTGTTTTTTTTTTTTTTTTTTCTTTTGTTGGTTATGCTTTTGGAATCTTATTCCTAAAGTCTTTGCCCAGTCCTATGTCCTGAAGTGTTTCCCTATGTTTTCTTCCAGGAATTTTATAATTTTTGTTCTTCTACTTAAGTCTTTAATCCTTTTCAGTTGATTTTTGTATATGGCCAGAGGTGTAGGTCTAGTTTCACTCTTCTACACATGGGTTTCCAATTTCCGCAGCACCATTTACTTAAAAGCCTGTCCTTTCCCCAGTGTATATTCTTGGTCCTTTTGTCAAAAATCAGTTGGCTATAAATATGTAGGTTGATTTCTGGGTTCTCTATTCTCTTCCATTGGTCCATCTGTCTGTTTTTATACCAATACCATGCTGTTTTATTTACTATAGCTTTGTAGTATAGTTTGAAGTCAGATAGTGTAATGCCTCCAGTTTTATTTATTTATCTAATTATTGCTTAGGATTGCTTTGACTATTCAGGGTTTTCTGTTGTTCCATATGTTAAATTCTTCCCTGTTCATTTTTATAGCTACTTTGGATATGAAAAAATTACTATGAAGTGAGGAATCATGGATTTTTAAATCCCTATGATTTGTGCTCTACAACTAGGCGAGAGTCAAAAATTCACGGTGGTACATAC
>NW_007788264.1:0-2350 GCF_000696425.1 Galeopterus variegatus
AATAAACTGGTAAAGTGTTTTCCTGAGTTCTGTGGTTGTTCTTCAAATTCTTGAACCTGGGGCTAGTGGTGGAGTATATCAAGAGAATCCCTGAATTTGAAGTCTGCCAGACAGAAGTGTGGGTAGCCTGGGCACCCTGCTGTGGCTGGCGCCTGAAATGGGGGCAGGCATGTGCGACTGAGCTCCTTAAACTGTGGGGTCTGAGATAACTCCAGGAGTTGGTGACCAAATGAGTTAAATTGTAGGACACCCAGTTGGTGGCCAGAGAGTTGGAGAAATGGTGTTGGAAAAGGCGCATTATTTGGTGTCAGAAAGAACATTGCAATTTCAGACTCAGAACAACCTTGCAGAAGAATTATTATATTCCAAATCTGGAGATGAAGAAATTGAACCTAAGAAATTGCCAGTTGCAGAGATAGCAAGCAATTAGGCAGGGATTTGGACTTGGGTTTATCTGAATCTAAAGTCCTTGTTCTTGTCACAAACCAGGCTGCCTTCACATTTGCTAGTGACCTTGGGCCAGTTACCCAAACTTTTCCAATAGCCTTAAGTTAGCAGGTGTGGAAGGAGAACTGGTTTGGTCACTTAACTCCTCCGAGGTCTGAACCTACTTCCTGAGGATTCCATGAGGGTCAGGAAAGGCTGAAAAGCCACTTTGTAAAGTGTAAGTCAGTGTCCATGTGTAAAGTATTTTTATTACAGTGATACCATATTTGTTATAAAATTTATCAGCATTGTTCTTACATGAGACACCATGGTGGGCTTCTGCACTGCCTCCATGCCACCAGCAAAGCAGCCCAGCACAGATCCTTGGTTTCTAGGTTGTAATTTTCAAGGGACTGTCGGCTGTGGCCTGACTCTGGTCAGGTGGAGACCAGGGCTGCTGTCCTCTCATTACATATGTTACAAGCCACAGCCAATTCAGGACAAGCTAAGACATTCTAAATAAATGCCAGAGCAGCAGAGCCCCAGATGGAATACCAACCACTGCCACGTCACATAGAGCAACCACACGAAGACAAAACAGAGAGCACAACATGTCCCCCTTTGCTCAGATACTGGATTCTGCCATGACTGTTTTGATTCTGTTAAAAGAAGAAATCAATTCCATACGATGGGAATTCCATATGAATTATCAATCAATTTCATAAGACCTCCTGGAAAACATTTGTATTCCAAATTTGTAGATGATGGTTTACATTCCACTGATATTTAAATTTTACAAAGGTTCAGAGGCTGCGAATAAAATCTGGAAAGTGCTGGATAAAAGTTTGTCTACTACCCGGGTGGGTGAATGAGTCAACAAGCGAATAAGCGCAGACCTTCCGCAACTTAACTGTGAGGAAGTCCACACGTGGGAACCTCAAACCCAAAGGTGCTGTCAAGGATTCGTTCTTATTTTAGTAAGGAACTTCCCGATTCAGCGTGTGGCTTGCCTTCCTTTGACTAAGTATTAGCATTTAACTGGTTCTCCCTTGTTTACTATAGTATTGAATACATTGAAAAAAGGCATTAACCATGTATCCTTCAAACTAAAGTGTTGTTTTTTAATCAGAATATGTATTGCTATGTTTCAAAACCTCGTATTTGGACACAGGAGGTTCTCAGTCTCCTGACTGTGGTGGAGAACACATCACTGAGTGAAGGTTATGCATTGCGTTTGTTACAATTCTATCTTCGTGATCCTAAGTTGCCAAAGAAAGAGACACTATATTTATTGAAGGCCCCTCTATACCACAGTCTCCATTTACATCCATCAGTTGAGTAATTTGTTGGTCCAATTCATCAGACATGCAACATTCTCTACTGAGCACCGGTTAAGTGCTAGGGACACAAAAATGAGTAAGACGCAGTCCCTGATATCAGGTCACTCCAGCCAGTGAGGGCAGATAGGCATGTCAAAAAATATATTTAAAAAGCATTTGAAAGATTCTAATCATGAAATTAGACTGTAAAGTTGAAAGGAGGACAAGCTGTGCATATACCCAACGTAACCGAAAACAGGATCTCAGAGAGATGCCTGCACCCCATTTCATCGCGGCACTATTCACAGTAGCCAAGGTGCAGAATCAGCCTACGCGTCCACTGACAGGTGAGTGGGTGAAGGCAAGGTGACGTGCGCTGCAGAGGAATGTTATTCAGTCTTAGAAAGGAAGAAACTTTTGTCACATCTTAAAACGTGGATGAACTTTGAGGATGTTATGCTAAGTGAAATAAATCAGTCACAAAAAGACAAATATTTCGGGTCAGCCCGGTGGCGCACTGCTACAGTGCGCTGCTTGGGAGCGTAGCGGCGCTCCCGCCAAGGGTTCGGATCCCACATACAGACCGGTTCCCGCTCACTGGCTGA
>NW_007788265.1:0-2350 GCF_000696425.1 Galeopterus variegatus
CCCCACAAGCTCAGAATTCCAAATGCTTTGTGATGGGTGCTGAGATTGTGTTGATAAATAGCTCTGGCCTAATTCCCAAGTCTCTCCAAGATGAAAGTCTCTCTAGAATCTCAATCACTTTCATCCTAGAGAGACTTGGGAATTAAGACAGAACTATTTATCAACACAATCTCAGCACCCATCACAAAGCATTTGGAATTCTGAGCTTGTGGGGAAATTACCTTTTATTTCTCAGTTTGCATCCCCATCCTGCTCTCCAAAGAAAGAAAGCAAAATTGGATCTAAAATGATTAAGAGGTTTAAATTTTATGAAAAATGTATGAGAGGTAAAGGAAGGAGAAAGAGCCATGGGGGAGTGTATACAGGGCAGACTACCTATGTCTTTTAATAACAGTTTTGTCACCCACCATAGAAAAAAAAGAAGCATAGAAATGCCACTAAGTATGGTTCCTTGAACATCCCCTTGTAGTATTAGCCCAATGAGATGCTATTCTTTTATTGAAGCACACCAGATAACCAGAAATGGTGAAAGTATTGCCTCTCCCAGGAATACTTACCTTTAAGCAAATATCAAGGTCTTCAACATTAAAAATAAACCTTGACAGAATTACTGTCATCAGCCATCAGGTAAGAGACAGAAATGTTGCCCTCACCAGTTAATTCACAAGACATAAGGAGCCAACTAAAGACGAACCTTACAGTTACTGATGAAATTCTGGTGTCCAAACTATGTTCTGTTACAATACGAACAGTCATAATTAACTATAAGATTATAAGCACCATATTCAGAGTAACAACTACAAATAAACATCTGGCTCAAATATTATAGAAGCATCTATATTTTATAGAAACTTCAAAGCACTCATACGTTGCCCATTTCTCATTTTAATTATTAAAATATAGGCCAAGTTTTTGGAATATAGACCTAATGACAGATTTTTTTTTTTAAGTTTCTGAAGTCTTTGCATTAATTTCCAATAATCCTCTAAGCAAATACCAAGGCTGACACTCTTGGTCCTATTAAATAATTTTTAATTAAGTAAGCAGCTCTTAAATTTAAAATGTCAGGTAGCATTACTTTTACTTTTACTTACTATTACTAATGCTACTTCCAGGACACCTACTTTGGTGTCCTACCTACCTTGAACTTAATATCTAATTGACGAAAAAAATTAACTTCACTATATTAATCTATTTCTTTCCACATTTCTTTATTGAAAACTTTTTATTATAGTGATTATGTGGTTCCTTAAGTGTCTTGTTTCAAATCTCCGTATGATTTGAGGTTTTAAATCTTATCTGATATAAATTTCACTCATTCAATGTCTGCATTTGTCATTACTATAGTGAAAACTTTCACTCCCTCTTCTTAAGAAATATTAATTCAAGGTGTTATACCAAATTTAACTTTCTATTAAGTTAAATGACCTAGAATTAGTGGATACTAATGTAAAACATAAAAAATGCTCTTCCCACAGGTTTCTTCATCTCACCTAATGGCAACTCCATCATTCTATGAGGGTACTTCAGAAAGTTTGAAGAAATATAGAAATAAAAGATAATATGAATCTTTCCATGAACTTTTTGAAATACCCTCATATTTGTTTAGGACAAAACTTTGTCAGTCACGACATGCCTCTAGTTACCTTTCTAACCCCAGTTCTACCACTTGCCCTTGTTCGCTCCACTCCAGCCAAGCATCATTGCTAACCCTTGAATATGATTTGCCCAGGACAGCTCCCATCTTGGGTGCTTTGTACTTGATCTTGCCTCTGCCTGGAAAGCTTGTCTTCCAGTCAACATGTGGTGCATCCTCTCACATCCTCCAAGACACCAAGCAAATATGCAAACTCCCTGCTCAGCACTTTCCATTCCTTTTCCCTGCTTTATTTCTCCCCACAGCACCTATCAGCATGTAACATACTACATACTTCATTTATTTATTTTGTTTATTTTTTATCTCCTTCTATGTGATAGGCAAAATCTTAAAGATGTACCACGAAGATTTATGTCCCTTGGTCATTTGAGCAAGCACTAATCTAAATACTGCTGTGAAGGGACTTTGCAGATGTAATTAAGGTTGCTAATCAGCTGACCTTAAAAGATGGAGGTTATCCTGGATTATACAGGGGGACCCAATGTAATCACCTGAGCCCACAAAGCACAAGAGAAAGGCAGAAGAGTCAGTCATGGACACGCAGCAGAAGAGGAAGACAGAGGAGTGCTGGGGGAAGGAGCAGGTCAGAGAGATTCAAAGCACAAGGAAGACTCTATAAGCCACTGCTGGTGTGAGGCACAAGAGGAAATGCAATGGGAAAAGCAGGCATCCTGAAGGTGGTGAGAGAGGTAC
>NW_007788266.1:0-389 GCF_000696425.1 Galeopterus variegatus
CGCCTGTTTTCTCTTTCTCTCTGTGTCCCGCGCCTGTGTTCTCTGACTCTCTGTGCTCCGTGCCTGTGTTCTCTGCTCTCTCTGTGTCCCGCGCCTGTGTTCTCTGACTCTCTGTGCTCCGCGCCTGGGTTCTCTGCTCTCTCTGTGTCCCGCGCCTGTGTTCTCTGACTCTCTGTGCTCCGCGCCTGTGTTCTCTGAGCTCTCTGTGTTCGGTGCCTGTGTTCTCTGACTCTCTGTGTCCCGCGCCTGTGTTCTCTGCTCTCTGTGTTCCGCGCCTGTGTTCTCTGACTCTCTGTGTTCCGCGCCTGTGTTCTCTGACTCTCTGTGTCCCGCGCCTGTGTTCTCTGACTCTCTGTGTCCCGCGCCTGTGTTCTCTGACTCTCTGTGTC
>NW_007788266.1:1302-2349 GCF_000696425.1 Galeopterus variegatus
CCGCGCCTGTGTTCTCTGAGCTCTCTGTGTCCCGCGCCTGTGTTCTCTGAGCTCTCTGTGTCCCGCGCCTGTGTTCTCTGAGCTCTCTGTGTCCCGCGCCTGTGTTCTCTGAGCTCTCTGTGTCCCGCGCCTGTGTTCTCTGAGCTCTCTGTGTCCCGCGCCTGTGTTCTCTGAGCTCTCTGTGTCCCGCGCCTGTGTTCTCTGAGCTCTCTGTGTCCCGCGCCTGTGTTCTCTGAGCTCTCTGTGTCCCGCGCCTGTGTTCTCTGAGCTCTCTGTGTCCCGCGCCTGTGTTCTCCGCCTCTCTGCGTCCCGCGCCTGTGTTCTCTGACTCTCTTTTCCGTGCCTGTGTTCTCTGACTGTCTGTGTCCCGCGCCTGTGTTCTCTGCTCTCTCTGTGCCCCGCGCCTGTGTTCTCTGCTCTCTCTGTGTCCCGAGCCTGTGTTCTCTGACTCTCTGTGTCCCGCGCCTGTGTTCTCTGACTCTCTTTTCCGTGCCTGTGTTCTCTGACTGTCTGTGTCCCGGGCCTGTGTTCTCTGCTCTCTCTGTGTCCCGCGCATGTGTTCTCTGAGCTCTCTGTGTTCCGCGCCTGTGTTCTCTGCTCTCTCTGTGTCCCGCGCCTGTGTTCTGCGCTCTCTGTGTTCCGTGCCTGTGTTCTCTGACTCTCTCTTTGTCCCGTGCCTGTGTTCTCTGACTCTCTGTGCTCCGCGCCTGTGTTCTCTGAGCTCTCTGTGTTCGGTCCTGTGTTCTCTGACTCTCTGTGTTCCGCGCCTGTGTTCTCTGCTCTCTCTGTGCTCCGTGCCTGTGTTCTCTGACTCTCTGTGTCCCGTGCCTGTGTTCTCTGACTCTCTGTGTTCCGTGCCTGTGTTCTCTGATTCTCTGTGTCTCTCGCCTGGGTTCTCTGACTCTCTGTGTTCCGTGAATGTGTTCTCTGCTCTCTGTGTTCCGTGCCTGTGTTCTCTGACTCTCTGTGTCCCGCGCCTGTGTTCTCTGACTCTCTGTGTCCCGCGCCTGTGTTCTCTGACTCTCTGTGTCCCGCGCCTGTGTTCTC
>NW_007788267.1:0-2349 GCF_000696425.1 Galeopterus variegatus
CCTGGTTCTGTTGTTGCCATTCTTCATTCCTGTGATCCTTGTTTTAGAGAGATAAGTACTCTTTAGAACATCTGTGATAGTGGTCTAATAATTTGTTCTCACTGTTTTTTTTGTTTACTTCCTAATGTTTAATTTTAAATTACATTAACTTTCTTAGTGATGGAAAGCTTTCCACTTGTCAGTGAAGTAAAGACTGATATTCTAATTGTTTGTTTCTGATGCTTTCCTTTTATAGTAATTGATAGCCCTAATGTGAAAAATTTAAATACTGTTTAGTGTGTGAGTCGGTAAATAGATCCTGGAATTCTAATATGAAAAGTTCAAAGTGTACTCAATTTTTGTGATATGACAGGATTCAAATTTTGGAATTGCTGTTGAAGTCATAACTTGGGCTAGCAGGTTGGAAAAAACTAAATTAACTTTGCTTTAAATATGAACTTGTAAAAGAGTGGATTTGAAGGGCTTTTGGAGAGAGTAAAAAAGGATTGTTTTTAATCAGTATAGCCGTTGTAACCTTTTTTCTCCCTCAGATTTTCCTCAAGAACGCTGTCCTGTGGTGCTTGCACCACTTTTATACCCTGAAAAACGGGACATTCTAATGGACAGGATCCTGCCTGATTCTGGAGGGGTAGCTAAAACCATGATGGAGAGCTCTTTGGCTGATTTCATGCAAGAAGTAGGCTATGGCTTTTGTGCAAGGTTGGTAGTAAGACATATTAAACTTCTGATCAGTCTTGTACCAGGCATGATGTAATTTTTTAAAACAAGTTCCTAAGTATCCTTAAAGTTATCATCTTTGCCTCTCAAAAGTTTCGTTTCTTAATTTTAATTTTCACATACTAGTGTTGGTGGCAGCTGCAAACATCGTGGGTATTAAATTTCTACTTCCTTGTCCCTACCAGTTTCTCAAATTTAGGAATCAGAGGTTCCTGGCTTAGTTGCCAGGATAGTTGTATTTTAGCTTTTGGGAGGAAGATAAGAGTGTTGAGGCAAGTGTTTATGAAATTTGTATTACTTTACACTTAATGTGTCCCTTTTCTCCTCTCTGTTCCCATCCCTCGATTTCCTCACTATGCCTTCACCTCCTGCCACCTTCCTTTCTACCATTTTTATACCCTGCTTCTTGCATATTTTTCTCACCTACCAGGGCCACCAAAGGAAACCGTTTCACCCTGTTAAAAGCAGTTATGATTTTGATGTAGTGGATTAATGTTTTTCTTAGAGTAAGTTATTAAGGGCATTAATATGCTTTGCTTGGCTAGACGTTACTTTTAATGTTTTAAAATCCTCATACAAACCACATTCCCACTTAGATGTTTGAAGTAGTGTATTTGAGTGTTGGATTTATGCCTGGCATATAACTTTAATTAAACTTGAAGGTACAAAATGAAAAGATTAGGATGCATTTTCAAGGCTTTGTATATATCAGAATAATCACACTTGCCTTGAGTGTTAAATTCTTAAAGAGTAACTTGATTCATGCTGAAGATTAAGGATAATTTACGTTTTTTATTTTTTATTTTTGGACAACTAACTGGTACAAAGATTGAACCCTGGACCTTATTGTTATCAGCATCACTCTAACCAACTGAGCTAACTGACCAGCCCTGATTAAGGATAATTTTATATGTCTTTGTGAAAGAGATCATTACTCTTGGCCCATATTTTCTCCCACTGATCTTTTAAACTTTCGTCATTTTCTTATTTATGTAGGTGATTTTTACATTCCTGGCTATATAAAAGTAACAAGAAGTGAAGCTTAGTACTCTGCCTATATTACTAAAACTAGGGATTTCACACAGGGTTCCCTTATTACCAGCATTTTTTAATCTTTGAATTGAATGTGGTAACATTTTTCTGAAGTTATATTTCTGTTACAGTATTGAAGAATGTCGCAATATAATCATGCAGTTTGGTGTTCGGGAGGTCACAGCTGCCCAAGTTGCAAGGGTTTTAGGGATGATGGCTCGAACTCATTCAGGATTAACAGATGGTATTCCATTACAGGTGTGTTGAATTCAGCCATTTTATGAAGTGAGTTAATGTCCTGTCCTTTTTATTTTATTTGTTAAATTACAGTATGATTGATTGTTCTACCAACCAGGCTGAACACATTAAATGTTTGGAATTGTTTAATTCAAGTTTTACTTCTACACAGAGTATCTCTGCTCCTGGCAGTGGGATCTGGAGTGATGGCAAAGATAAAAGTGATGGCGCACAGGCACACACGTGGAATGTAGAAGTCTTGATTGATGTTCTCAAAGAACTGGTGAGTATATGTACTCATGGTTCTTGATTTATGATTTTAGTATGATATAGCCCAAAGAAAGCAAATTTTTTTTTTTTTTT
>NW_007788268.1:0-2349 GCF_000696425.1 Galeopterus variegatus
CTTCTTCCATGTAGCTCCTTTATTACACAGAAAGGGAAACCAAGTCCTGGAGAAGCAAAAGGACTACACCAATATCACACAGCAAATTGGGGTCAGAGGTGGAAGGGGAACCCAGATCTGGTTCTCACACAGGGGTGGTATTTCAGGAACGTCCATGGATCACAGCATTGTGTGGTTAAGCAGCACCTTGATGTCTGGTCTGTGCCGGGCCTGGTGTGTGTGTGTGTGTGTGTTACTGGGATGGGGAGTGGGGAAGAATGGACAGGGTGTTGGGGAGCTGCTGCTGCTGCTTCCCTAGTATTTTTAGCCTGGAGAAATAGGTGAGCTCAGGGCTCTGAGTTCCCATGGGCAGTGAGAGAAGTGGGATGGTCCCCGTTGCCCGTCCTGGTGCCAGTCTAGAGCCCAGTGGGGGTGGGGGACAGGTCTGGAAAGAGGCAGGGACCCCAGGGACTGGGGGCAGTCAGGCTCTGATCTCCTGCACCCCAGCCCACCTCTATCTGGGTCATCCTTCTAGTGACCCCTTCCAGTGGGTCTGCATCAGCACCCGCCAAGCTGGTAGGAACAGGTGCCCCCATCTGCCTCCTGCTACTCTGCGCTTCTCCTGCTAGGAGCTTCAGGCCAGCTCTCTAGCCTGCACCAGGTCAGAGCTGCGAGGTTCCCATGACAACAGATGACGGCAGCAGAGGCTGCTGGCCACAGGGTCAGGGGTGAGGGGGGTATGGGTGTAGGAGCAGGAGAAGGGAAGGGGCCCAGCACAGGAGAAGGGGAGGGAAGAACTAGAGTAAAAGACCCCCAAATTGCAGCTCCCTCCTGAGTCCTAAACCACCAGGAAATATCTAGAAGCATGGCTGATCGATGCTGGAAGGTACACCATTGCACCGATTGGGAAAGCTAGGCACAAGAAGGGCTGGCTATGCCTTTGGTCATGTGATCACAAGGCTAGTTAGGTGTAGGGCTTGGATGGAAATCTCAACCCCCTGCTTCCCAGCCCAAGACTTTGTTGCTTTTAGGCTAGAGTCTTGAGGGCCCAGATGTCCCCTTATTCCCAGCTCCAGGAAGTGAGTGGATTCTGAAGCCCTCCAAACAGCCTGGCTGTTCCGTAACTTAGATTTTCCATCCTGTAATGAGTGTCAAAGCTCCCAAACTGACAGGTCACTTCCTGTCTAGCCTAGCCCCGCCCCCTCCTAACATGAAAATGTCTGGTTCCCCTGGAAGGAGATATGACAGGGATCATGGCCTCTGGCTGACTCCCCACCTCAGCCCCAGGGGCCCAGAGTGGGGTTGGGAAGTTGCCCCATGTACCCAGGTAAACTAAAAGCTTCACTCTAGATTTTAGTTCCTCCAAAGGCTGCCCAGGTTCCAGAACCATCATTGGCTCCCACCGTCCCCCAAACAAAATACAACTACTTATCCTGGATCTTGTAATTGAGCCCCACAGTCCCCTGGGCTCTCTCCAATGTGGTCTCCTCACTGCCCCAGAAGTACCAGTCTCCAGGCCCCCTAGGTAAGTGTCATGGTCCTTCAAGTCTCAGCTTCACTCACACCTCCTTAAATAAGCTTCCTTGGCTCTTTCCATCCACTTAGATCTCTTGCTCACTAAGGGGTACAAGGCTAGAGAGCCGGGCTAGCCAGTTAGCTCAGTTGATTAGAGTGCGATGTTATAACACCAAGGTCAAGGGTTGAGATCTCTGTACCGGCCAGCCAGCTAGAGCGTTCACAAGGACCTTTCACACAGGACTTATTCCGCTCATAGTATCTCTGAGAAGTGATATTACTTGCTGATGAATAAACTGAGGGCCAGAGAGAGAAGCCTCTTGTAGAAGGTCAAACAGCCTGTAAGTGTCCCAAATTTGGTGCCCAACTCCAGACCCCCTTCTCTCTTGGCCCTTCTTGGGCCCCCCTTTTGGCTCCTTCTTGGCAGTTGCAGGCTGTGACACTGCAGTTGAGACCATTAAGTTCAGATCTAACCGTTCTTTCCCCCTCATACATAGCGGACCTACCCATGTTCTCCTCCGCCAATTCATGCATTTATTCAACATTATTGAGCACCTGACATTTGCCAGGCAGACATGCCTCTCCCCCCAAAGCTCTCCTTCTAGCTGAGAAGACCAGCAAGTGAACAGATGAGTTCACCCAGCTGATCCCAGCAACATCCCAGCAGGATCTGTAAGTCCCCCAGCCCAGACTCACAGTCAAGACAGACTTCGAGTACAGTTCAGCCTCCAGGTCTGTCGGTCTGGGGAACTTTATTCCCATGTGTAACTTCATTTCCACCTGCTGCAACCCCTCAAAAAAAATTTTTTTTTTCCTTTTTGTCTTTTTTCGTGTCCGGCAACGGATCGCAACCCT
>NW_007788269.1:0-2348 GCF_000696425.1 Galeopterus variegatus
CATGTTAAATTCATCAGAGTGAGATCATCGATCTGAGTAAACTCATAAGAGAAAGCTAATGCATCTAAGTAAATTCATCAGACCAAGCTTTTCAATCTAAGTAAAGTCATCAAACGAAGCTCATCGATCTAAGTAAACTCATCAGACCGAGCACATCGATCAAAGTAAACACATCAGAGAAAGCTATTCAATCTAGTAAACTCATCAGACCAAGCAATTCCATCTAAGTAAACTCATCACACCAAGCTCATCGATCTAAGTAAACTCATCAGACCGAGCACATCGATCAAAGTAAACACATCAGAGAAAGCTATTCAATCTAGTAAACTCATCAGACCAAGCAATTCCATCTAAGTAAACTCATCACACCAAGCTCATCGATCTAAGTAAACTCATCAGACCGAGCACATCGATCAAAGTAAACACATCAGAGAAAGCTATTCAATCTAGTAAACTCATCAGACCAAGCAATTCCATCTAAGTAAACTCATCACACCAAGCTCATCGATCTAAGTAAACTCATCAGACCGAGCACATCGATCAAAGTAAACACATCAGAGAAAGCTATTCAATCTAGTAAACTCATCAGACCAAGCAATTCCATCTAAGTAAACTCATCACACCAAGCTCATCGATCTAAGTAAACTCATCAGACCGAGCACATCGATCAAAGTAAACACATCAGAGAAAGCTATTCAATCTAGTAAACTCATCAGACCAAGCAATTCCATCTAAGTAAACTCATCACACCAAGCTCATCGATCTAAGTAAACTCATCAGACCGAGCACATCGATCAAAGTAAACACATCAGAGAAAGCTATTCAATCTAGTAAACTCATCAGACCAAGCAATTCCATCTAAGTAAACTCATCACACCAAGCTCATCGATCTAAGTAAACTCATCAGACCGAGCACATCGATCAAAGTAAACACATCAGAGAAAGCTATTCAATCTAGTAAACTCATCAGACCAAGCAATTCCATCTAAGTAAACTCATCACACCAAGCTCATCGATCTAAGTAAACTCATCAGACCGAGCACATCGATCAAAGTAAACACATCAGAGAAAGCTATTCAATCTAGTAAACTCATCAGACCAAGCAATTCCATCTAAGTAAACTCATCACACCAAGCTCATCGATCTAAGTAAACTCATCAGACCGAGCACATCGATCAAAGTAAACACATCAGAGAAAGCTATTCAATCTAGTAAACTCATCAGACCAAGCAATTCCATCTAAGTAAACTCATCACACCAAGCTCATCGATCTAAGTAAACTCATCAGACCGAGCACATCGATCAAAGTAAACACATCAGAGAAAGCTATTCAATCTAGTAAACTCATCAGACCAAGCAATTCCATCTAAGTAAACTCATCACACCAAGCTCATCGATCTAAGTAAACTCATCAGACCGAGCACATCGATCAAAGTAAACACATCAGAGAAAGCTATTCAATCTAGTAAACTCATCAGACCAAGCAATTCCATCTAAGTAAACTCATCACACCAAGCTCATCGATCTAAGTAAACTCATCAGACCGAGCACATCGATCAAAGTAAACACATCAGAGAAAGCTATTCAATCTAGTAAACTCATCAGACCAAGCAATTCCATCTAAGTAAACTCATCACACCAAGCTCATCGATCTAAGTAAACTCATCAGACCGAGCACATCGATCAAAGTAAACACATCAGAGAAAGCTATTCAATCTAGTAAACTCATCAGACCAAGCAATTCCATCTAAGTAAACTCATCACACCAAGCTCATCGATCTAAGTAAACTCATCAGACCGAGCACATCGATCAAAGTAAACACATCAGAGAAAGCTATTCAATCTAGTAAACTCATCAGACCAAGCAATTCCATCTAAGTAAACTCATCACACCAAGCTCATCGATCTAAGTAAACTCATCAGACCGAGCACATCGATCAAAGTAAACACATCAGAGAAAGCTATTCAATCTAGTAAACTCATCAGACCAAGCAATTCCATCTAAGTAAACTCATCACACCAAGCTCATCGATCTAAGTAAACTCATCAGACCGAGCACATCGATCAAAGTAAACACATCAGAGAAAGCTATTCAATCTAGTAAACTCATCAGACCAAGCAATTCCATCTAAGTAAACTCATCACACCAAGCTCATCGATCTAAGTAAACTAATCAGACCAAGCACATTGATCTAAGTAAACTCAGCAGACCAAGCTCATGGATCTAAGGAAACTCATCAGATAGAGCTCATTGATCTAAGTAAACTCAATCAGACTGAGCTCATCAATCTACCTAAATGCATCAGACCAAGCACATCGATCTAAGTAAACTCATCAGACCGAGCTCA
>NW_007788270.1:0-2348 GCF_000696425.1 Galeopterus variegatus
TTTACTTTTTTATAAATCCAAACTGTAACTACCGTTTCTTGATTGTTTTTCTGCAATACCCATCTTTTGTGCCTGCTTCAGGCCCTATCACTAAAACCTCACGTCAAGCAGGTGGCTGCCCTGTGTTGTAAGCATTAGACAATTGAGGTTGTGATTGCTCCTTATGGTAAATGGTTGGAAAGAGATCTTCAGGGATAAGGAGATCAAATAGTTAGATAATGAAGCAGGGCTAGGGAATGGTTTTCCTCTGCTGCCTGGTGCACTTTGTGGAGTACGGTTGCCAAGCTCACTTGCAGGCTCTCCTGGGCATAGCTGTTCCGTTTCTTTCACACATCCACTGTATTTATTATATTATTCTTACCTAACATAATCCTCTCCCCATTTATTGTGGGAAAATGATTTTGCCACATAATTTCCTGGTCTTCCTATTTTTGTTTTGAAACAGCAACTGCAGCTGTTCCCTGAGAGCTTTAAAAACATCAATCAGTTTCACAGCTAGAAGTAAAGTAGGAAGACTCAGCCTTTATTTTTTTCTCATTTTAACTTGGTTCTTCTATGAGAACCACTTTTTTTTTTTTTTTTTTGCATAAAGTGGAACGTGCTGCAGGAGATAAAGAATGAAATCTTAAGAGCAGCTGGATCTTTGCCTCTGCCTATAACTGGAGACAGGGAAGGCAAGTGAGCAATTCCATTTTCTAACCCCTGACCACTGCAGCTCCCTAACCACTGCAGCTCCCTAATCCTCCTTACCTCTGTTTTGGAATCTCTTACTTTGGGTCATAGGCTGAATATTATTTAGAACTTCAATGACTTTTCACCATCTGAGGAAAAAAAAAATTTTAAGTGACATTGCATAGCCACCTATTCCTTCTGCATTTGCTCAAACCCTGATATCTGAAAGTAAATCATTAATACGATGTCGCTTATTTGAATCGGTTTTCCTTTTCCTGTAATTGGTGACTGTAATATAAAAGTTACTGTCTTTTCTTCTTTTAGGAAACTGACTATATGTTTCTCACTTCTGCATATCCTTCATATAAAATGCAAAATAAGTCTGAAAATGGAGGCTAGGTTCATACTATAGAGTTCCTTGAAGGCTATACTGAGTTTTCACCAAATTCTATGGGTGATTAGAAGACAAAAGATTTTGTTCACTAAAACTCTATTCAAATATAATATGCCAACAATTTTAATCCTAGGATAGAATTTGTACCTATTATTACCTATGGCTAAATATATCTGTTTATATTCAATTATTTCTTCAATTCAATTATTTAAATTATGACAGAACTTTAAGATTTATCATTGTAAGTTTGACATATGCTAAGTTCTCAATAGATGTTAAACATGCAGTGTATTTTATACTTGTTTTTACTTGGTGTAGTAGTTAACGGAATACTTTGAATAAGGATCATATTTATAAAAGGGAATCCACCACAGTACATCACATGGTTTGAGCTTGGGAGTGAATAAAAATATGTAACTGAGGAGCCACTCAGAAACTTATTTTTATAACCTTTGAAGATTATGTGGGTGAGATTTAATAAGGCTAGGGACTATTGAGTTTGGCAGTGGTAGCAAAAAGAAGTGGAATGTATGGGATGTTGTGCTAGTAGAAAGTATAGGAACCTTTGAAGATTATGTGGGTGAGATTTAATAAGGCTAGGGACTATTGAGTTGGCAGTGGTAGCAAAAAGAAGTGGAATGTATGGGATGTTGTGCTAGTAGAAAGTATAGGACTTAGTAAATAATTTTCTTTGCTTGGAGACAAAAAAATAGAAGTAAAATATTTTTAGTCTAGTTTGAGCAGGATAAGTAAAAATACCCTGAATTTCAAGTGGTAACCAGATGAGTGGAGAAGGAATAGTCTGACAAAAGAAAATAGATTGAATTTTATATTTCTAGGTGATATTATCAGCTATGACCATAACTAGCTATGTGATATTGAGCAAATCTCTTAACTTGTAAGACCTTGACTTTTCATCAGTAAGAAAAGAAGACTAGACTATCTTTAAGGGTCTCTCCTGCTCGAAATATCAACATACCTTTAGAATATTATTTGAAGATTTTTGCCAGGAAGACATGAGCTATAAAAGGCAGGGAAAGAAAGTGAATATAAAAGAGTGAGGGGATTGTTTTCACATTCAAAGGGAGGTGTTTTATTAGTTTGTTTTTGTTTTAAAGTGAGGAAAAAATAATGAATAAACCAGAGAAGAGAGGATATATGGCCCTGCAGTAAATAAGTAAGGAAAAGTATTAACAGAACAAATGTTTAAGTAGTTTAGGATTGGCCAAATAAGAAGGAATACAGTAGCACAGTTTATATATACAAACACACATGTATGTAT
>NW_007788271.1:0-2347 GCF_000696425.1 Galeopterus variegatus
AGCGGCGCACTGTAGCAGTGCGCCACCGGGCCGGCCGGAACTGATTGTTTTTTTATGCAGGTGCTGCAATTCCAAAATGGGTCATCTGGAACTGCTGTCATCATGGGGCATGGCTGTAGCTGGGGCTCAGAGTGGTCAGAGGAGGTTTCTTCTTTAAAGCATTTTTAAGAAACAAAAGGAAGCTGGTGAACCAGCATGGCAGCACAGGGCACCTCACACAGGAGACAACATGAACTGCCACCTTTCCGCTCCCCAAACCCCTCTGTCACCCATTGACACTGCCACCCCCCCACCCTGAAGAGTCCCATTTATTCTTCAGAGAGAAACTTGAGATCCACCTGGAAAATCCTAGTATTCCTCTCTCTCCCCACTTTCCCCTTTTTCTTCCCCCCTCCTTCTCCCTCTGTCCCTCTAAGCCCCTCCCACTGGGCTGGCCTGAGGGGTCCCTTCTTCCTAAGCCAGTCGGGGCCCCCTCTCACCACATGGAAGAGTTAGAAAGGGCTGCTTAGGAAGGTATAGATATGGTTGAGGGAGCTGCAGGGAGGGTGAGGACCAGGAACATTCTGACGACCCTGGGTGTGGCAGAACTGACACCTGGGGAGGGTTGTGCCAAGGGTGAGAGGGCAGGGTGCAGGTGTGTGACAAATGCTGCCATTTGTCTCCTGCCACCCTCTTAGCTCCTGCCAGTGAACCCAACCGGCAACCAGAGAGCAAGGGGGTCCCTTGATGCAGGCCATGGAAAATAGACCCTGGGCACAGAGAATGGAGAGAAGGGCAGAGGGTGAATATGGAGGGACAAATGGAATGACCAGTGCGGCTCTCTGCCTGGGACAATTCCTGGGTCAGATGGCTCAACCACAGTGGCACTGGCTTTCTCAGCCTCTGCTCCCTTGCCCCATTAGTACCCAACATTAAATTTGTCCAACCATTTGTTCTCTTGGTTTTTGCTTCCAAGGGGTCTAGAATTGCTGGGAAAAATCACACACCACAATAGGCTTGTGATTGTCACCCTGGCTGACTCCTCTCTGTTGGGAGTGTGGCAAATCTTTCAACTCACTGCACTTAATGCCCAGTCCTGCCCATGTTGTAATTCACTAGGGAATAGAAACCACTGGAAAGGAACTCGCTCAGGCTCCTTTCCCTCCTGTTCCCCTTCCTTCATCCCTCCCTCTGGTCTTGGAGGAAGGTGCATCCCTAGGCCTCTCCTCCCCAAGGCTACCCCTCTACCTGCCCAGCTCTTTGCCCTCCTCCTGCATTGAGCACCTTCCCTTAGCCTTCAAGGACACAAGTCACTCTTTGGTGCAATGCATCTCTTGGTCATCTCTCTGTCATCTTCTTCCAGTCACTTGCAGGCTGCTTGGAAGAGCATTTCCTTCCTATCTTTACGTCTTCAGCAACTCTTACAGCTGGCCTCACCCAACCTACCTTCTGATGCCACCATGCCCTGAAGATTCTGTCACTAAGGTCACCCTGGGTCTCCTATTTGCCAAACCTCACACTCCCTTTACAGTTCTCATCCTCTTAGCCACCTTCCAGCTGTTAACCACCTCTTCCCTGCCTTACTCAAAACTAAGCTTCCTTGACCTTGACTTTTCAGCTTTGCCTGTGGCTCTTCTTCTTCTGCTAGGGGTTGGTCCCCAGCTGCTGTTGCTCCAGCAGGCTCCATGAGAGCCCTCTGTCCACTCCCAGCCCACTCTCCCCAGCTAAGCTGCCTCCCCCTACTCCACCTCATGGTTCTTATGGTTCTCATGACCTCAAAGTTTGGTTATCAAAAACTCATCTTCTTTTCCCTTCTAAGTTTCCTCTACCTCTTTCTCCCCCATCCATTTCTTCCCTGCTTATAAACTTTCAATGACTCACCCTTTTCCAGAGAATCAAGGCCAAATGTCCTGGGAAGTCTTTCAATCTTGCCCCCTGCTGCTCTTGCCCTTGGCATTCCAACACAACACCCTCTGCATTTCCAAATGCCTCTGCTTGTACTGCTAAGAGACTTCAGGACCGGTCATGACACCTGCTTCCTAGAGTAGGGAGTTAATCATTCCTTCATCTGTTTTCTCATAGCAGTTTGCACAAATCTATAGAGCTGGGTTTGGACCCAGTGTCCCCTTCTTTATTAACTCTGTGACCTTGGTAGCTTAACTTCTGCAACCTTGGTAGCTTAACTTCTTTGAACTTCTGTAAAATGGTGATAGAAATGCCCACCTCAGTCCAGAAATAACCCCACACATTTATAATCAATTGATTTTCAACAGAGGTGCCAAGACAATTCAACAAAAGGCGTTGGGACAACTGTCAATTCACATGCAAAAGAATGTGGACCTTTCCACATCACATATAAAAATTAACT
>NW_007788272.1:0-2347 GCF_000696425.1 Galeopterus variegatus
TTCCAGCTGTGTTTTTTGTAAGCAACAGAAACTGACTAATTCCTTGCTTTTAGAGGAATGAGTGGAGATGACTTTGGGGGTCCCACTTACCTTTGCCTCTGAGTTGGCACCATCCAGATGCAATTGTTTAAATATCAGCTCCTCGTAGTATTAGCAAAAGGCTTGAACTCCTGTAGGTTTGGTTTATATCTTGAAGTACTATTTTAAATAAATCTATTATTAAATGTCAAGTCAAAAGTCATTATTATTCAGACAGTTTCCTTTAGGGTCTTTTCTTTTTTTTAACAATCTCTGTGATTTTTTTTTAACAATTTGCCTGGTTTCAACTCTTCAGCTATTTATTTTGCATGTCTTTATTTTCTATAAACAATAATTGTACCTGTGATATCAAGAAAAAGGGAGAGACAATAAATTTCTCCCTTGGGTACTATATGTTTTACCTCCATAACTCCCACATGCCACTCAGAAAATGTGAGTGTGAATAAAAAAGAAAAGGCAAAAAATATCACGCATGTCTGACTGACATTGTTTCCAGTAAGATAAAGATTAGTCAAATCTGATAATGAAATTGTTGCATGATTCTTAGTGACGATAGCACAATCAGTCCTTATAGTATATTGCATTGATGATTTAAAATAATAAAACTAAATATGTATAAAGTATAATGTTAGTAGAGACCAACTCATTTATTTCTCATGAAATCTGATAGCCTAGTTCAGATTGCAGAGGAAGTCTGGCAGTCATGCGGTATTGCCTCCAGTGGCAATTGACCAAATTTATAATTCAGTGAAATTGGTCTTTATTTCATGCTTCAATTATCAATGTTCACTGATCCTTGCAATTTTACAATAACAGAACAAAATAGAAAGTCATTTGGTCCAGCCATAGGACGATAAAGAAAACCACTAAGGTGCTGGTTCTTTCTAATTAGGGTATTTATACAAATTTTCTGGGAAAATTTTAATGCTGCGCCCTCCTTTTTTAACTAAAAAATTTTTTTAATGAATAAGGAGGAAAGTGTACCGTTTTAGTGACATTTTTCAGTGTGCACTTTTAATCCCAGTGATAAAATATCTATAGAAAATTAGAAAAGCATGTGCATGTGTATTTGTGTTTGCGTGTGCATGTATGTGTGTGTATGTGCATGTCTGTGTGTGGGTTAGTTTTTCTGTTATGTCTTTCAAAAGCATCCATGACCCAATTTTTGTTGGTGTCTTTCATGATGTTTACTAAGATTCTTGGCATTTCATTTTCTCTTGGAATATTTTAGACTTGGTGTTCATTAGGATTTTCTTCAGCTACAAGTACAATAAACTTGAAAAAGTGAATTATCCAAATCCCTTTTCTTTCAGATAAATGAATACTAGAGATACGCAGTTTGGATGGGAATAGTAATTCCAAACTGTCTTCAGGAAAGCAAGCTCCTCCTACCTTCTTGCTCTGCTGTCCTTTGGGTGTGGCTTTTATCCTCATGCTCATAGGACAGCTGCTTTACCTCCAGGCATCACATCTGTATTCCAGGCAGCAAAAAGGAGAGGATAAAAGGACCAAAAGAGTGTGCCAGCTCAGTTTGTCTCTTTTTATTAGAGAGAAGCAAGGTTTTCCTAGAAGTCTCACCCAAGGAAATTTCTGATTACATCTCATTGGCCAGAACTATGTCAAATGGTCATCATTAGCTGGAAGGAAGCCTAAGAAAATGAGATTTTTAGCTGGACACATGGCTACCCAAACAACATAGTGGTTTCCTTAGAAATGAAATGAAAAAGATAGTGATAAATATTGAATAGACCAATCGCAGTGTCTTCTACAGTTCCTTTTGTGGTTAAGATATAATTATATACTCATTTTTTACTTAATAATTGGCACTGGATATGGGTTAAAGATATGTACTACTTGTAATATTATATGTATGGTGCCAAGAGGAGGGAGCTGTGATCCTTATGGGGATCCTCAAACACTGTCTGACAAGTGTGTGGAACAGTCACAAGATTATCAGATGAGCCCCTGAAAGAAAGATCACCGTCTCCTCTCTGTGCTATAACTGTGTTCAGTGGGGATCATGGTATAAAAGTGGGTAGGAGGATGGCAGAGGGTGAAGTGGGAGAGAAAGGGCACAAGTGTGCAACGTGGAGAAGGAATGAGATATTGAAAGCTACTCCTTTGCACTGAGCTTGAGATATTGCATCACTGTGTCCCTTGATGCTGTGTTCATCACAAGGAAGTACGCTTTCCTGAAATTCTGCAATCAGAACAATGTCCAGTTTCTCTACAAAACATCAATGACCATAGAGAGACGCTATGGTGATTATTAGAAGCACAAAGAATACCTTCACCATGTGCTGGATAC
>NW_007788273.1:0-1158 GCF_000696425.1 Galeopterus variegatus
TTGGGGTGAAGGCTGTGCAGGAAGCAGAGCCGGCAGCAGGTTTAGGGAACAGGCCCTGTGCGGCTGCGGCAGCAGGAGACAGGAGGGGATGGGGCCAGGAGGGAAGGGTGGGCATGGTGGGCAGGGGGGCGAGGAAGTAGCTGGCAGATAAAAAGCCACGGCTGGGGCAGGAACAAGTCCCGGCTGACGCTGGCCCAGGTTTGCCAGGCGATCCTTGTGCAAGCCTCTGACCCTCTGACCGGCACGAGCTGGTCTGCTGCTTGCTGGCTGGAATTGCGATGCCACAGGGCAAGGAGTAAAACCGATAGAGCGGGAGGCACCAGGGGCCAGGAGAGGTGGCGGCTGCGTGGGCCTCCAACTTCAGTGGAATCTCAGAAGGGATCTGGGTGGGGCTGGGGGCCAGCCGCTCCCCAGCTGTGTTCCTTTCTCACACGCTGGGGACATCACAGCAAGATCCACAGGACGCTCAGGCCACAGGACGGCCCTGCAGCCTCCCTCTCGCGGGACCCTTGCCTGCCCTGGACTCGCCTGGGACTCACTGGCCCGGGGAGAGGCTGGGCAGGAGGGATGACCCCCAGGTGGCGCGGCCCTGCAGAGAAAGGTGGCCAGGCCCCAAGAGGGGGAAAGCCCAGTCTCCGCCCGCCACGGCCACAGCCGGCACCCCTGCCTAGGCTGGGCTCCAATGGCGTTTTTCCGAGTTGGACTCACACGAGGAGACCGCCTGCCACCCCCACGCCGATTTCTCACCCCGCATTCCCTGCCGCTTCCTCCCGCCCTGTGGCCCACGGCACGGGGCGCAGCCACCCGCTCGGGCCCAACCTCATCCCACATCACTCTCGGTCCCAGTTCCTGGACCCCAGACTGCTCCGTGGCCCATGGCGTCCATGACACTGTGCAAAGAACTCCGTGGGCACGAAGCTCTCCTCTGCTGCTGGTGGTGTCTCAAAGGCATATTTCCACTGGGTTACAAGACGTGAGCGTTTTGCAGAGCCCAGGAGTTAAATCGCTGCTGTCTGTCTGTCTGTGGCCAGGGCTGTCCTCCTGACCACCGTTCCCATCACTGCCCAGGGAGGGACCCTTCGGCCTGCTTCTCAGGAGGCGGCCCCTCTGAGCTGCCCCCAGCGCTGGCCTCCTGCCTCTGGCTTGGGCACACAGTCG
>NW_007788274.1:0-2347 GCF_000696425.1 Galeopterus variegatus
CCCCGCTGCCCCCACAAATAGAAGAGTGACATTTTCCATCTTGTCAAATCTCTAACATCTGGCTTCATAGATGACAGCTGGATTATCACATATGCTTTTAGTTCAATTCATTGGCATATTTTGATTTGTTTAAAATATATACAGAAAATGCAGTTTCACACAAATATGTACTTAGAAAAGTAGGAATATTTTTAATAGGCTTTCAGATGTTTGTGAATATTTCACTTAAATATAAATCAAAATCCAACAAGTGGTAGCTTCTTCAAGGTTACTTTCAATGTGAAATCTGAAACCACATCAATAAAGTTTTTATACTGTTCCCTTAAATTATTTTGTTCTATTTTTCAGTTTGAATGGATCATTCGACTATCATCATTTGGTAGCATCATTCAAGGATTATTTGGAAGATATTGGTTTATTGAGTTATGCAGGTCTTCCAAATGTTGACACATTTCCTTATATAATGTCTAGAAACTACATTCGTTAATATCGCTACTGAGCTCATTAAAAAAGTCTTTAAGTATTGGAAAGCTGTTGGGGTCATGATAGCAAACATATATCTTCCAGAACACTAAATTTGGCTCAATGGTTGGAATTAAGCAACCAACTTCATCACTTGTTTTCCTTGAAGCATCAGGATCACTTCACTCATTGTTGAGGAAATATCTGCCAAATATCACAGTCTGAGTAACCATACCTTGTCTTTAAGCTTTTCTAGGTAAAACTAGTGTTCCATGAAAAAGACATCTGGTTCAGCTCACAGCTCGAACAATCACAGGGTTCTTTTCCCCAAGACCACCTGTGTACTTCAGTGCTCTGCACAAGTGTGCTGTTTCTCATCTCACAGGATAGAAAAGATTCGTGCTCAAGGTTTGAGATTTAACATAATGAATGATGTTCAACACTTGTCCAAGTATGTTATCAAGAGGGTCTAGATTTCTCTCCCGTCTGAATGTGAGGCAGTGAAGAGTAAGGCGATCGCTTGCATGATTCGGCCTTGATCAGGGGAAGACGCCGACACCGTTCCCTGCCACTGCTTTTGAACAAACAGTACAAACATCAACAAGGCTGAAAAAGGCAAGTGTCTTAGTAATATTATGAAAATAGTTTTGATATCACAATCTCCCTTAGAAAGTCTCAGGGACTCTGAGAGTTTCACAGGCCACACTCTATGACTTGGGCCTTACATCTAATTTAGTGCCTTTCCAATCATTTCTATCGTTTTCACTTACAACCATATAAAGACCCCAAATTTGTAAAACATAAAATAATTGCTTCACTTCCAGTGGAAGTGGGAGACATGGAGACCTACCTGCTCGTCTCCTCCACGCCCCGCTCCTTTCTCCTGCGTTCCCACCATGGCCTCAAGGGCCAGAGTCTTGGCAAACCAAAGTACTCAAGGATGTACTGGTCTTCGACATATTTTCCATCTCCTCACCATCGCTCACAATGTTTTCCTACTCAAACCTTTCCTCACTGCTGGACACATCACAATCCCTTGATACAGAATATTTCCCACTCGCACATGGCTTTTAGCTGTCATCATGTATGACAGGGCCTTCACCTGCCTTTCTAGAATAAAGTCTTCCTGAGGGCAAGGATCCTACCCAATTCATTTTGCCTTCCAGAAAACACAAAGGATGGTAAATATTTATTAAATGTAACTGCAAAATTTCCCTAGAAGAAAAATCATTTTACTGAGGTGTTCCTTTCTTTTTAATTTGCTGGCACATTCAGTGCAAGTACTGTCCATCTCTTTTCACATCAAGAGCCTTTCCTCATTTACCTCTTAGAAAGGTTTCTCGTCGAAAGGTGATTGTTATTATAAAGAATTTCAAACCAGGATCTTCTCTGCTTTAAAAGTTATAATTGGAGGAGATGACAGAAATGCATAGACAGCCCTAATTGCAACCTAGCACACCCTCTACTATTCAGGCTTGCCGCACTGCCGGAGATCAGATTCCTGTCCCTGGGGTGTCTTCAACACACTTGTGCTGCTGCTTCATGAGTATTCTCAGAGCGTTCTCCACGTCCCTTCCAAGTGATGTCACACGCGTGATCACTCTTACTCTCAGAGTTATTACACACTTATGTACACTTGCTGGTGTCCCCAGACACAATGTGGGGTGCTTGGGATGTACAAGGGGCTCCCTGCAATCCGTGCTGACCGCTGCAGAATGATTTTCATGGGGCCGTGCGACTGCTGATGTGGAAACCATCGTCAGTAACACCAGTGCAACACTAATTAATTTGTTCCATTTCTAAGGATTCAGAAAATATTCATTTAGGTCAAAAACAATGGCTTTCGACCAAACATTTCAGGGTAATGTTGTATCTCGGAAGCTCA
>NW_007788275.1:0-2347 GCF_000696425.1 Galeopterus variegatus
CGATGGCCAATACGCCAATGTGTCCTAAACTGGCCCTGTTACTAGAAATAAGACAGAAATTCCCTCTATCCATTTCTTTTCATTCTTTCTGATGTCAAGCTGATTATGGGATTAAAATACACCAGAAGGTCATTGTAATCACCTTTCGGTGGAGTTCCTGCCCAGCCCACAACGCTGCATTTCTGTAGGAATCATCCCCTGCTCCACAAAAGGGAAGCTCAGGTACCCGTGCACCTGCCATGACCCTTCTGCTTTGGCCACAGATTGCTTCTGAGCTCCCACTGGCCCAAGCTCGGCAATTGTTATCTTTCTCTTAGGAACTTGGAATTGGATTTAAAGACAGGGATAAATAGAGGCCAGCATCTGTGTTTGACACGAGTTTTGGAGCAGTGGTGGCCATAGAGCAGGGAGACTCTGAGCAAGTTACTGTGTGGAGAAAAAGAAAAGGCAAATATATGAAGACTGGAGCAGAGTCCGAAGAAGCCTAACTGCACTTCCTGCTGCTGGGATCCAAAGATGACTTTGTATCTCTATGAGAATTTCCTGTTTATTGATTAGCCTACCTTTCCCAGCTTTCTCATACTTGTAACAAAAAAGACTTTGAACAGATACTAATAAGTTTCACGATCGACTTCTGAATCCACTTTGCATTCCCAGCCCTACTGTCTTTCAAATGCCACAACTCTACTCAAAGTCATGGCATGGCTCCCAATTGCCTCTGTCACCGTGACCCTTACTAGCTCTCGGGGCACTCCCGAAACTGTCCTGCTCACTCATCCAAAATAACTTCTGTCTGCCTCTGCAACAAGCTCCTTTGCTCTGGTCTGATCATTTCCTTCACTCTTCCTGCTCTGCTTCTCTTCTTCCCGCTTCCTTGGATTGCTTCCCAGGCTTGGGATGGTCTTCCCCCTCCTCTTGGCCATACAAATACATCTAGATTAGATACTGGATGCATTCTCTTTTCTGAAAATGGAATGTTTTCTTCTGCCTTATGTTAAGGAACAGAAAGGATCACAATAAAAAAATTGACTATTGGTGAGGGCACAGCCCCCACAACCACCTGGCTGTGGTGTGCCCGACACAGTATCTGGCCCTGCTGATATTTGTATTTACATTAACGAAAGATTTGGCCAATTGAAAATAGACCTAAGCTACTGAGGAAATAAGTGAGCTAACATGTGTTCCTGGATCATATGCAGAGTGAGATTCTCCTTCACTAGAGGGAGACTTGAGGAGTATCCAGCCCTAGAGAAGTTAATTGGGGGATGCTAGTGTTCTTGCAGGTGTAAAGGGTAAAATAGGTTTTGGGATAAATACACAGTATATGATAATTCATCTAACTTCTTTCTCTGATGTCAATAAACTACATCATGAAATGAAAGCATATGTGATGAGGGAAAAGTCCAGTGAATGAATGGCTGCTTAACCAACTGATGAAAATATACCCAGGGAAATGTTAAAGATGCTAGGTGTACTCGGTGAGGGGCCCAACAAGAAAGGGGAAATACCAGTTTTATACAGAACAGGCTGAGTGTTTTAGGACCCATGAGGCAATGCTGGAAAATATTTCACATGAATTACTAAATTCATGCAAAAAAACCCTACTCTGTACCTTGTGCCAACCAAATGTTTAAGTCAATCATTGTGACCAACCTTAATTTATTTAGGGTCAGCTGGGTGTACTGTCTAGCCCTGGGTCTTATTTTTTACTTTCCTTGTTGTAGCTTTCTCATATTATTTTTCTTTTACAAGAAACACTGTTCAATAATATCCACAGAAATGTCAAAAAACCAAAAACAGAAAAACCCTATTTTTATGATGAGACCGTGTTGTATCCTGCATATGCAACATAAGGGATTGTAATATTTTCTGTTAGTGGTCACACATGGAAAAGGTCTCTCGTAGCTTCACACTCTCCGCTGGATTTGTGCTGTTCCTTCTGGCTTCTTGCTATTCCCTGCCAAAAGAAATGTTTCGCTGTCATTCTTTCAGATGATTTTCATTTTACTTTGGAGTGGGCTCCAGTTTGTGTAAGTGGGGGTGTATATGTTGACACAAATAATCCTAATCTTTAAAGTTTGAAATAGAGCCCTATTAAATGTAAATAAAGTTAAGACAACTTTTTTTTTTTTTTTTTTTGTCTTTTGTCTTTTTCCGTGTCCGGCAACGGATCGCAACCCTCAGTGTTGCCCCCGTACCGGATGGGGGACCGGCAACGGGATTGCAACCCTCGGTGTTGCTCCCGTGCCTCACTCAGCCAGTGAGCGGGAACCGGTCTGTATGTGGGATCCGAACCCTCGGGTGGGAGCCGAACCCTCGGGTGGGAGCGCCGCTGCACTTCCCAAGC
>NW_007788276.1:0-2346 GCF_000696425.1 Galeopterus variegatus
GGGACATAATAATCAACTACATTGTATATTGACAAAATAAAAATAATAAAAAAAAAAGAAAGCAACTTTGAGCGGGATCAATTGCCAAACACATGCAAGAGCTTCACTCTGGCCTTGGCCTGGAGTCCTCACCCAGGGGACAGGATTTCTCACCCATCCACATCTGCGATGACCCATCAGAAAGCTCAGCCAATTCCTCGGAAGCTGAGTCACTGACACTCTCATCAACTTTCTTCTTTCTTAGGAACATGGCCTGTGACATTCTTCTCTGAACTTTTCTCAACTCCCTGGAAAGGGGACTCTTCCCTGAAGTCATTTCTTTCCAAGTTTCATATTAAAATGACTGTAAGGATGGAGAATAAAACATGATGTAGATGTTGAAAGCTTGAGTCCAGACAATAAATGTCAATAAGCTCACCTTGGAGGTGACACGGGTGGCAACTCTTTGCCACCAGAGCAGCAGGCAGCTTCTGATCATTTGTGAAATTAAGCTGAGCAGCAGCAAGGGGCAGGTTTATTTACGTTAATGTACACTACACTACAGGTGGAGGAGTTGGTGCCTGATGGCTTTTATTTACACTCAGAAGCACCAGTTAGCCACAGAGGGAGCATGGAGATAAACTTCCATCCTGGAGGCACCTTCCTTGGTGGAGAGGGAGCCAGTTTGCAGAATGAAGCCATCTTTCAGACCGCAGCAAGGTGAGCTCTGAAAGCATGTGCAACTGCGGGGCCACCGCAGCTGCCGGACACCCTTGGCAGAAGAGGCTGCCTGGGGATGCAGGAAGCCACTCGAGCCTCTGCTCCTGCAGCTGCTGAAGCCAAAGCCAGCCTCTCCCCACCCCCTCCCAGCTCCAGGAAGAAACAGGAGCTCCAGGAAGGAAGGGGCAAAGGGAAAATGTGGAGAGATGGAATTCAGGAAGGGAGCTTTGGCTAGACCCCGGATGGCCCAAAAAGGGAGAGAATGGTTAAAATTTGGCACAGCGTTGGTTTTAGAAATAACTTTAGGGAAAACCAAAAGGCAAAGCTCGTCTTGGAGTGTGAGATAACTGTCACAGTCCCTATTTAATCTATTTATAAATATGTTTAATTGAAATGACTTTGACAGCAGCAATGTCTCCAGCAGGTCGTATGTCATGGCTAGGAAAGACTGGCGGTGAAATCATTCTTTTAAAGTAAACAAATTTTCTCTAATGCCAAAATGTTTTGGCTGCCAGGCCCAGAGAGCCCCAAGGAACACACCTCCTGTATGGGAAGCCAGATGCAAATTCTGTGACACGGGTGGTCCCGAAGCTGGAGACCTTCAGTGGATGTCAACCGCCAGGAAGAGCAGAGAGTTTGGAGGAAATGGTCAGTAGGGCTGGCAGGTGTGGAGCACGTCATGTCAAAATTTTGATAAAGCTGATATTTCAATAAGGCTTATTTTTCATATAACTTTTTTTTTTAAAGATGACCGGTAAGGGGATCTTAACCCTTGACTTGGTGTTGTCAGCACCACGCTCTTCCAAGTGAGCTAACCGGCCATCCCTATACAGGGATCAGAACCTGTGGCCTTGGTGTTATCAGCACCGCACTCTCCTGAGTGAGCCATGGGCCGGCACTTCATATAACTATTTTTAAGTCAGATTCTTTTTTTCCAATCATAAAAGTAGTGTCTGTTCATTACTTTTCATAAAGCACTAAGAAAATAAATAAAATAGATCACCGCCTCCCAACCATGATCTCAATCCCTAGGGATGACCAGTATTAACTATTTGATATCTATTTACCCACATTTTTCTGTGCATATATACTAGTTTATAAAAACAGGATTTATACATATGTGGTCAAATTCTTAGTGATTCACCTTACTAGAAAGGTAACCTCCAATTTAAATTCATTTTTAAAGTAATTTCAGTTAACTCTTATATTCACATATGAATGCCTCATTTTTTTAAGACTGAGAGTATCACTAGGAGAACGCAATATCATCATTTTGATAGTGAATCAATACTGCTGTTCTCCTATACAAAAAGTAGCAAGCATGAATTATTAAATAATCTCACAGTTATTTGTACAGTTAACAAAAATGATCACAATCTTAAGCAATTATTGAGTCCATTCTAACTTGCAGGTACTTTCATAAGCATTTTACGTATGTTAACTGTTAAGAACAATGCTATGAGAAAGACAGTGAGTGACACTCTGCTTCTGGTGGAGAAAAAGAGGCTCGGATAAATTAATGTTTCCAAGGTCTTGCAGCAAGTAATTACAGCACGGTGTATATTCAAACCTATTCAAAGCAAAGTCCATATTTGTTCTATTCTACTACCAACCATTCAAGTTTTCAGGTTATAGTTATGAAAATAC
>NW_007788277.1:0-2346 GCF_000696425.1 Galeopterus variegatus
GTCTCCAGCCTGCCAGCCTCCCCTGCCAGGGATTTTGGACTCACCTCCACAATCTTGTTAGTCTATTTCTTAGACATCCTGTTGGTTCTGTTTCTCTGGAGAACACAAATACAGACCCCAAATCAAAACTCTGTGTTACCTGATGCCTCTTCCAGAAGAATCCTCTTTGAAACTGCTTCAGGGGCAGGTTTGCCATGAACACCTTAGAAGGCAGGTGAAGGGCACCACGTCAGTGCCCCTGAGCTGCTTTGTGGAGCAGTGAGCGTCGTTTCACGATAATGAGAAGTGGCCACAGGTAGGAGGCGTCACAGGATTTCCCCAGTTTGTCTGAATAATGAAGTGTTGTCCGTTGCTTGCATAGCTGACTATGAGCAAAATATGTGTTTTTTTATGCATGCTCTCATGCATCTGTGTGCTGTGTTCATTGACTTCTTTCCTACCCTAAAGCCTTGCTAATTACCAAAAGTTATGTCTTTCCAGGGCTGTATTTCAGTTGTGGGAGCTCAGATGTTGAATTTCCAGGCTCTCACATTCTGCAGTTTTCCTTTATGGCAGGTTTCTCAACCTTGGCAATATCGGCATTTTGGGGCTGATACTTCTTTGTTGTAGGGCTGTCCTATGCATTGCACGATGTTTAGCAGCATCTCTGGCCTCTGCCCAAGGCCAACTTACCCCAGCAAAAATGATACTTTGAGGTAGCATGCAGTAGAAATATTTTGAATGCCCAACAAAAATATTTTAATTTAATTTTTAAATCGGAAGAAAAAATGAATGTAATGATAAGGAATATTTAATAATAAATCCAGCCTCAATGATATTCCTCTTTATACCACTGGGAATTTTTTTGTTTTTTTGATTTTGGTGACTGGCTGGTACGGGGATCTGAACCCTTGACTTGGTGTTTTAGCACCACACTCTAACCAACTGAGCTAACTGGGCAGGCTTCAGTTTTAAAATGCAATTTTTAAAAAAAATTTTTATGGAGGAAAACGCTCCAAAGGCAAAAGTGCATAGGGAGCTACGAAAGTCATATTGCTACCCTGTCTCTACCCACTAGATGCAATTAGCATTGTCCTCCCTAATTGTGACTATCAAAAATGTCTCTAGACACGGGCAGGTGTCCCCAGGAAGAGAGGTGCAAAATCTGCTGGTTCAGCATCACTACTTACACTAATAATAAAAGTAATAATTATATATTAGGTCAACGAGCATTCGAGGGGCACCTCCTGGGTGCTGGGCACCATGCTTGCTCTGGGAACTGTGAGAAAAGAAGAGTAGGGTGTTCTTTCTGCCCTCGGGTTGCTTTGGGAGTGGCAAAGGACCAGGTAAGGACAATGAATGGGCTAGGAAGGTGCCAGGACGCATCAGACCCTGGATCACTGATCACCAAGAAGCGGTGCCTGACGACTAGGGGAGTAGGGGAAGAATCTCAAAGGTGGGCACTTCTGAACTGGCTCTTGGAAGGTGAGCAGAATTTTTCATGTTGAGAACAAGGAGAGAGGGTCCTTGGTCTGCAAACAAGTGTACAGGGGTGAGGGGGACCCCACGGTCTGCCTCTGTGATCACTGCAAATTTTTGAGGGCCAGACATAGGCCCCCTTTGTAATAAGTAAAATAGGTGGGTATTTAGTTCCCTGGAATGGCGGAAATATTAATTTCTTTTTGAATCTCCTGAAAGATTCATTTCTTCTGTCGGCACCAACAATAACATACGACGTGAAATGCCACCGGCTCTGGCACCATGTCCAACCCCGTGAAGTCCAATTAGAAAATGAATGTTGATTTCAGATTTATCAGATTCAAGTTTTGACTCTTGTCCAGGGGAGAACAGGGATACAGTGTTATTACAGGCTTGTATTTCACCTTCTCGAGGAAGGAAAGGAAAGACACACGTCGTTTTGACGGGATCCAGAGCCCAGCTCCGAAAGAGGCGCTTTATTTTATAACGGAGCTGCTGTCTCGAAATAGTCCTGCCCCGTGGATGCTGTTTAGTTTCTGGGCCCGTCATGCCAGAGATGGGAAATAGAATGCAGTCACTGGCCGACGCCGGCTTTTCCAGGGAGAGGGGGATCTGCCCGTCGCAGAGCTAAATGGTCTTGGTGCAGTGTGTACTCTTGAGCTGGCGTCTGGGGGCTGGGAGGGACAGGGACTTATGAAACATTAAAACTAGCCACAGTTTGCACTTTGCCTAAGAAGAATGGTGCTGCCCTTCTCGGTGCACACATGCAGACAGGCCTGGGAACACTGGATTGGGGCAGTTGGGGTGACTTGGAGCCCTCTCCTTTCTTTGGGCGGTTGGACCTCTCCTGGGCTTCCCTTCTGGAACTATTCATAACACAGCAGCCCC
>NW_007788278.1:0-2346 GCF_000696425.1 Galeopterus variegatus
GAAGGCACGTTCTTGGCAAGAAAAGACCCACATCTGTGAAGTCTATAAGCGTGTCCTCATGGTTTTTCCTTTCTTCTGAGATTTTTTTTTTTTTCTATTTCATTATACCTGACTACATACCCAGTCGGAATTCAATCCCTGTGGGCTCAATTACTTGCATTTGAGTTGATGAATGATTAAACATGGGTTTGAAACTGTTGTCTGAGGGGTTTTTTTTGGTACTAACATTCTTTCAATGAACTTTGATTCCCCAATCCAGTACTTGTTCAAGTTAATGTTTCAGTGTCAATGCAAAACCCTTGACCAAGAAGAGAACTTTTTATTTTCTATAGGGTGACCCAAATAAATATCTGTATCCTGTCCCCTCAATTCTAGCCACTGCATGTTTGGGTGAGTTGTTATTTATGTACAATGAGGTTGCCTTGATTCATAAAATAAAGAGAATAGAACAGATCTAATTCCTAAGATGGTTTCAAGTGCTGAGGCCTTTTAAATTGAGAGCTTTTAAAAAAAGTAGTTGAGAGCTTTTAAAAAATGTATGTGATTCAAGAATTTGTCTTAGCTATACTGTCTTTATTCTAGATGATATGGTCTTTTAGTATTATGCACTCAATGTAAATGATTTTTTTTTCAAGTAATGATCTCATTTTAGCTATTTACCTAAACTTGCCCTGAGCAACCCATGTTTTACTTACCCTTACAGCTTTATTTCCCCCTTTTAATCTTATTGTAAACAATGTTATCAGAAAGTATACATTATACATAGAATGCTTTTAGAATTCAAGGACAGTTTAGTAATAATTAAAATAAATATGAGTGCCTCTTGGGCCACAACATATCTCTCCTCCATTCAAATCTATACTCAACCATATAGAATTATTTTACAGGCTTCTGGTCAAGATGGCTGAATAGACGGTCCCCAGCATCTCTCTCTCCCACAAATAAACCAATTTACAACTATAAAAAAGCAATGACAGCCAAGCTAGGGCCACTAGAACTCAAGGAAAGAGGAGGAGAGACCTATGAAGTTCATGAAGGCAGGAGAAGACACGATGAGAGAAAGTAAAAACCACTCCAGCCATTTTGAATCCTGGCCACTTCCAGGCTGGAGTCGCTGAGCACACAGAGCAGGAGCTGGCAAAAGCCACAGCTGCGTCCTTCAGATAAGAGTTGCTTGGAGATGGCAGGGGAGACGAGGGCCATGGGACAGCAAGACCACTAATAAGATTCCCATGTGTATGGTTGGGGACTATGATAATTGTCTGGTGGTGCAATTGTCTTGTCTGGGGCTAAAGCTATTGGGATTAGGGCAGTTGTCAGAATCCCGCCAACACAGCCAATTGTATAGTTAGATTAGGGCCCACAGACCCATGGTACAGACTGGGTCACCAGACCCCTCACATGCCTGGCTGGGCCACCAGACCCCTCACATACAGGTCCATGCTAGGTAATTGGGAAAGATCCCAGGAGCCATTGGCAGATGACACAAGCTCAGTCCTCAGCTTCTTCAGCAGCAGCACCTTACAGCAGCCTTCAGCAGCGGCGCTGGCCTTCTTGAGGGCCCCAGGAACCCTGGCAGCAACAGCCTCCAGAAGTAGTAGCTGCCTCCCTGTGACCCCCGCCCCCGGCATCCTGGGGGAGGGGGGGCACCGCATGTATCAGAGCCACTCAGCCTTTAAACTTAAGTCTGATAACCTATGAACAGCTGGGTGGAGTCAGACAACCCAGGAACACCCAGTTGCACATGGGCAATTACATAAAATGATGTGCAAGATTCTGAACATCTGAGGGGCCCTGACCATTTTTCTATATTTTTCCAACACTGTGGACACACGTAGGAGTGAGGAGCTACAACAACTGAAAAAAAAAGCCACTCAGAGGCTGGTGAGTCATTGCAAGAGACTGGTGCATGGCCCGTCCCATGGGAAATGTTTGGAGCATGGGTGGTGGGGGAGATGGGCCCACCAGGGGAACACTGGGGCACAGCAGGAACAGCTGATCTGCCCCCAATCCGTGCAGGACCACTCAGAGGAGACTGGTCAGGAACATAGAACTGCAGTGGGTGCAGTTTGATGAAAAGACTCAGGATCAGACCAGAGTTTCCACATGACTCAAGTGTACTGGATTTCACTAGACCCGGAAATACCTATAAAGTCAAACCACTAAAACCCGGGCTGCACAAAAAGGCTTCCGCAGAGAATCAGCAGCAAAACAGCAATTTAGCTCAACCTCAGGGCTCAAGTGCTGGTTCCCGCAGGAAGTTCCCCCATTTTAGAAGTAAGCAAAGGACAAAAAATTAGTTCCAGTTCAGAGTTTAAGTGGTGGGAACAGCAAATAACCCAAAAC
>NW_007788279.1:0-2346 GCF_000696425.1 Galeopterus variegatus
AGTACTTTGAATAGTACCTGGCACAGAGTAGGTATTACCTAACATTTATTGATCTTTTAATCTTACAAAAAAATAGCATCATATTACACCCAATTTTCTTTAGTTTTGTTCCCAATGGCCCATCATCAGGAAGCCCCTTTCATGTCAGTACACACAGATCTACATCATCAATGTTATCACAGCAAGGAATTCCGTTGTGTAAGATATATGTCATTTATTCAGACAATACCCTATCATGGGCATTCAAGTTGTTTCCAGTTTTCCATGCTCATAAGTCATGCTGCAATGAACATCATTGCACATGTATCTGTTTATCTTATCTTTATTATCCTTGAAGTGGAAGGGTATAAACTTTCATTTAACAAAGTTTTCTTGCATGCTTACAAGAGACCAGGTGCTGGGCAGAGAGATGGTGGGGTCAGAAACAGGTAGAATCCAGGTCATGAGTATATGAGCACTCACTGTAGAATCCTTCCAACTTTACCATAAGTTTGAAATTTTTCATAGTAAAATATTGGGGGGGAAACAGGCACTATCCCTGCCTCACAGAGCTTATGGTCTCAGGGGAAGGCATGGCTTGGTCATTAATCAAAAAATCACTCAAACATAAAACCTGCATAGTGACATTTGCAATGAAGAAGTGCAGGGCTCGACCAGGGCAGGGAGGGCAGGGCATCTGCAGGATGCATAGGAGTTGTTTGCCGGAGAGGAGAGGAGAGAGCACTCTGGGTGGAGGGAGCAGCCTGGTAGTGGGAGGAGCATGGAGAACACAGTTGCTAAAAGAAATGGGGGTAGGGGGAGCAGGGCAGGCCAGTGAGAGAGGTCGGCAGGGGCTATGCGCGCAGGGATTGCAGGGCCCTGGTAAGAAGCTCTGCTTTATCCTAAGAGCAGCGAGATGCCAGTGAAAGGTTTTAAGTAAGGATTCGATAGAGCGGGTTTGCATCTTGAGGCAGTCATCTTGGCCAAGAGACAGGTGGGCAGCCTGGAGCCCCAGGAGCCCAGGGAGGAGGCTGTCACAAGAGATGGTGGTGGCCTAAACTAGGTCAGGCTGTGATGGAGGGAGAGAGAAGATTCAGGGACATGTCAGACGTAATCGGCAGGCTTCAGTGGTGGAAGTGGATATAACTGGAAGGGAAGTGACAGAGATAAAGGGATCTACATGACCTCTAGGTTTCTAGCGTGTGTGAAAGGACAGATGTGGATCCTTCACTAAAATCCAGAGTACGGAACACCAGATGAGGTCCAGGTTTGAGGGAGATGAGTGTGAGGTGCCTGCCAGACATGAAGGTGAGGTGTGCCCAGGGGGCAGCTGTTACCCTGGATGTCTAGCCTGGAGAGAGAGGGGTGTGTGCCACACAGCGGGTGCTTAAGAAATACCTGTGAGATGGATGGAAGGATGGATGGATGGATGACTTAGCCATAGGTGTGAATGGTATTGTTTAGGAAGAAAGTGTTGAGTGCGAAGGGACAGAGCCCGGGGCCACACTTTAAGTGACTCCAACATTTTGAAGATGGTTACTACTCCTTGCCAAATCACCTCCAGAAAGTCTGCATTAATTTGACATTTTTGCAATAATGAATGAGAATAGAGAAGTGATTTTTAACTCTGGTGCTTCAACATCTGCAGCTGGGACATCTCCAAAGCAACCCAGAGGGTTGTATAAAGTTCTTTTTTTAAAAAAAAAAGCAAAGGGCCGAGCCCATGGGAGAGTGTGGCGCTGGGAGTGCAGCAGCGCTCCTGCCGCGGGTTCGGATCCTATATAGGGGTATAAAGTTCTTTTTAAAAAAAAAAAAGCAAAGGGCCGAGCCCATGGGAGAGTGCGGCGCTGGGAGTGCAGCAGCGCTCCTGCCGCGGGTTCGGATCCTATATAGGGATGACCAGTGCGCTCGCTGTGCTCACTGGCTGAGCGCGGTGCGGCCGGTCTCAAAAAAAAAAGGACAAAAAATAAAAATAAAAATAAAATTTTAAAAAAAGCAAAAGCAGAAACAATGTTAATTTTTACATAAGTGCCTGCCCCTCATCACATAGCATAGAGAAGAAGGGAGTGGTGAGGGGCAGGGTATAGGGATGAAGGGGGGCAGGTGTTGCTTATGATGGTGAGGATGATGATGGTGGTAGTGATGATGCTGATGGTGAGGGTGATATTGTGATGAGGAAGAGGAGGATGGTGGTGATGGTAAAGATGGTGGTGGTGATGGTGATGGTGGCGATGATGGTGAAAGTGGTGGTGGCGATGATGGTGAAGGTGGTGATGGTGGTGATGGTGAAGGTGGTGATGGTGGTAGTGATGGTGGTGATGATGGTGGTGATGGTGAAGATGGTGGTGGTGATGGTGATGGTGGTGA
>NW_007788280.1:0-2346 GCF_000696425.1 Galeopterus variegatus
TCACTGAGAATGTCCAGAATTGCCAATGAAAATGAACCATAACAAGCCCACTACTTTTCTTCGGTTTTTATTCTGGTTTTTAAACCCTTTGCAGACAACACTCCCCCGCTTGCTGCCTGCACTGCGGCTGACGGTTCCCAGCATCCGCCCTTGGGATGCTGTTCCTTTATTGCCCAGCCCTGAGAGTCTCCAGAGCTTTTGGGTCTCCAGCTGGGAGGGTCAAAGATGTTAAGGGTGACCCCAAAAGCTAACTCTTACCATAAACCTAATGTGCTGGATGAAGATATCCACATGGTTTTCTGTTTGCTAAATATTCTACTTAGATTATCAACTAATCCACGCCCTGGTTTTGGGGAGAAGTGTTATTACCCCATTTTACAAATGAAGAAACCAAGGCTCTGAGGAGGTGATGTTTGTGAAGCCACTCAGCTGCCAGGCAGTGCAGCTGGCTCGGTACCCTGGCCCACTACCTCTGAGGTCCTTTTCCTGTTCACATCAGCCAGCCGCCCCTCCCCTCCTGGGTCCCCTCCTGGAACCCTCATGGGTGGGATTGGCCCAGAAATTTACCAATCTCTCTGCAAAGTTGAAAGCTTCCTTGGGCTCTAATGAGGAACAAGGGGGTATAGAGGGCTGACTCTCTGAGGCCCAGATCTGGCCACTCCTGGTGGGCCACATCATGGCCACTGGTGCACTTACCAAATACACTGATGCTGGCATTGGGACCATGGTGCCTGTGATGTGCTGCAGGGTGGAGACTGGGGGCGGGGTAGGTGGAGGCAGTCAGCAGAGAGCAGGAGGGTGGCCTGAGCCATGGTAGAGCTGGGCCTGTGAGGGGGCACCACTGGGCCATCCATTTTGCCTAATCAAATCACCCTGGCAGCCAAGATTTGACACTGGCTGCATTGCCAATCAGATTGGTGACAATATGCTGTCCTGTTCCCTGAAGCACCTTGGCCAGAGAACCATGGCTGGAGCAGAACACCAAACCTGGAGCTGAGATGTGTTGGAAATGAGGCTGAGGCCAGACTCCTAAAGTGGTTAGTGCCAAGCTAAGGAGTCTGTCCCCGGTTATGTGGCACCAGGAACCTTGTTACTTCCAGACGCATGAGACACCAGGGATCCTGTCACCACCAGATGATACAGGCAATGCTTGTTCCAGAGATTCCAGAGCTGGGAGGCACTTCAGACCTCATCCGCATCATCCAGGGCAGAGCATACCAGGGACCTGGTCTCAGGGTGGCTGCCAAGATTTCTTCACTCACAGCCATGTGCATCCCACAGCTGAAGCCTGCGACTGGATACGCACCCATGCAGCATTGCAGGCCTGGGACATCCGCTCACTCTCTTGGAAGATGTGCAAGGAGCAGGGTGTGGGCTCTTCCTTCATGCCCACTCTGCTGAGCAAGAGGCCCCCATGCTAGGACTCAGTTGCCCATTATCCTTCCATGAAATGAAGGGATGGGATGGGGGCAGAGGAGGCCCCCAGGGTGATGGGTCTGGATTTCCCTCCATCTGGAAAGAAGCAGGAGTTTGGGGGGAGCACTTGGCCTTGGACAGGGGTCAGGTATGCAGAGGAAGGAGCAGCATGAACTCCTCCCAAGAGAAAACTCACAGCCCAGAGCCTCACCTGGAACAGACGTGGCCCACTGTTAGCTGCAGGTTCGTGTGGGTGCTCTGGACACGGGTCTGTGGGACTAGTCATTGTGCACTTTGCCCTTTTTTCTTTTTCATTGCTTGTGAGGCAGAGGGGGAGTTTTAAAGTCTCTGGATCAGAGGGACATGTGGCAGTCCCAGCACCTCCGGGTTCTCTGGGCATTCCCATTAGGAGGCAGTCCCAGCATCTCTGCGTTCTTCCAGTCTGGAAGAACGAATGGAGGACATCGTTACATCTGAATTTCAGGAAAAGATGAATAGTTCCTTAGTATAAGTTTGACTTGTAGACAACAGGGCATCCTGTCTTTTTATCTGCTGAGTCAGGCGATCCTGTCCTGGTCTCCTTGCTGCGGAGGCCACAAAGAGGGAAACAGCAGAAAGTCCTGGGAAAGGGGAGAGTGAGAAGCCTGGAGAAGAGGAAGGAGGTCTCAGCGGAGACTGGAGGCTGAGCAGGGTGAACGCTGTGAGTACACTAGGCCGGGAAGGCTGAGGAGTGATACGTGATGATCAGCCGCCGTGTGTCCATGTCATGAGCCTGGCCAACCTGAGCTTGAATTTGCCTCCTTTCATGGACAAATGAGCTGCCGTGATCAGACCAGTGGAAAACTGAGGCTGCCTATCTGAAACTCTGCACTCCTTTTCCAGCAGAGGAAGGGGCAGGGCTGGGCAGAGAGAAGTTCTCCTGAGAAGCCA